>NW_027210842.1:245000-287500 GCF_029030835.1 Brachyistius frenatus | reverse complement strand
TCGCTCGACTCCCGGCATCTCGCTGACCCAAGGACACACTCAGCAGAACAAGTCGTTCCAGCAGAGCTGTGCAGCACCGAACCCGGAGGCCACCGGGCAGAGGAAGAGACTCGTGTCCACAGTGGATGATTTCACAGATTTTGTTTGATTACATTTCTTGTCTTGGCAGACACACTCACATGAACACACACACACACACACACACACACACACACACACACACACACACACACACACACACACACACACACACACACACACACACACACACTGTGTGTGTGTGTGTGTGTGTGTGTGTGTGTGTGTGTGTGTGTGGAAATGCGTGTAAGGAATAAAAAGCAATCATGAAATATGATGCAAACGTGTGATTGATCTTTTTCCTGTTCCCCAAATGAATTAAAGTTCCCTCTTACCCTTATGTCCGAGTTAAAACAGTTATAATTGTGATTATTATAACGATGTCTCAGATGACATAATTATCACTGAATCTGCAGCTCGACTTTACAGATCTGATTGTTCAGCTGTCGGTCCAGTTTTACTGCTTCGGTTCAGTCGCGCTGCTCTCTGGGTTTATTTTACAGACTTTAGCTCAACTTTAACATGTATGACATTTTTATGACATTTTGGACGACATGGTATAGTGTGACTTTTTTTCCACTTTTTAGACGACATGCTACCATTAAAATAAATCAACACCTCTCAATCAGATTCAAGACCAAGCAAACATTATAATCCTAATGAAGGGAGGATTTATTACTGGGCTGCTGTGTTCTACTTAATGTTTCACCTGTTAGTGGTTTTAATGTTCTGGCTGGTCGGTGTACAATGTTCCCTAAAGTGGTTTTAAAGCAGCACAAGATATAGGTACTCAACAGCAGACCATAATACCCGAACAAAGCACAGGAGAAAAGTATTTTAGAGATGCTAATAGTGACATCAAAACCATTTAGCTGTCAAACTCTTTATTTGACTTTGTCAAGTGCAAAAGCATGAGAAGTGCTACAACTGCAAAATACAGATACGACTTACTAATACAAAGCGCACAGATGTTTTGAGACACAAACCTGTAACACTGTTTTATACCAAAATGCAGCGTACAACAGAAGACAGCGAGAAGACAGAGGTGGGCTTTGGCACGACGTCGTTACGCACAGAGCGGGAAGATCAGGCCAGCTGCTGCTGAACGCTGCTGAATAGCTTTGGCTTCAGTTAGACCAGGAAAAATGTAAAACTTTGGAGTTTGACCTACTTATTGGTCTCTCTAGCACAAACAATACTGATCATGAAAAGCAAAAATATATACATCATAAAGCAACAATATATACAGAAATGTACACATGGAAAAAGATGGGTCACTTCTAAACTTGAGACATTTTCTGAAACTTACTAGGTAGGAAATGGATTAGAGGAGATTTCAAAATAAAATCATTCAGGGTGTTAACATTTTGTATCATGGTGCTTGCTGGTAAAATAGGAGAATGGGGACTAAATCAGAGTGTAACATGCCCATTAATAACTGTATAACCTCCTTCATATCTTAAAATGAAACCATGAAGCCAACCAAGTAAAACTTTCTGATTCTAACGGAGATCAGGAAGAAGCATGACGGGTGTTCAATGTGACATATTTAAACTTCCAAACTTATCAAGTTTCTTTCTGAAAACAATTGCTTTGCACCCGGTTTAGATTTTTCTTCAGGTTTGAAGGTGGGTTCCCTGAGATCTGCCCACTGGACACAGGAAGTGCGCATGTTGATCAAAATAAGACAAAAAACCAACGTTACAACGAGCAGACAAATGTACAAATAGCTGCTAGCTATTGCTTCAATACCTTGATAATACTTACTAGGATGTTTCTACAATGTAGCTGTAAAGATACAACTTTGACACATGACAGTTAAATATGGTGTTGGATATCAGCTCCATTAGAGAATAAAGTGCAAGTACAAAAACGAATGAGTTACTTGGCATGGTAAAACTCGGGATGCATAAATGATGCAAAAGCTTTGGCGACGTTTATAGTTAAGATACAGTATGAGTGAAGCTTTCCCTATTGGTTTGGATACCGAGCTTATTTTACACCACACCTCATAAAAAAAACCAAAATAAACAATCTACATCAGAATAAAAGTGCTTTTAAATCACCTCCATATTGAATACAACAACAACAACAAAATAAACACACGTAACAACGATAATCAGACGGGTCATTATAGCTTTATATGGGAGAAATATTTAGTAAATCCTTCCTGTTTTTGTATTTTGTATCTACAATCACAAGCACTTCCTGTCACTACCTCCCTTTTATCTTTGTCTCTTCTTCATCCCTCTGCACATCTGGTGAGAGGACGGTTTACCTGCACCCTGAAGAAGTGGCTGCTGGGATGCCAACAGCGTTAAGTGTGTGTGTGTGTGTCTGTGTCTGTGTGTGTGTGTGTGTGTGTGTGTGTGTGTGTGTGTGTGTGTGTGTGTGTGTGTGTGTGTGTGTGTGTGTGTTTCCTCGTACCTCAGCGGGCTGAAGTGTACGACACGTGTTCCATTTGCCGACGCGTGTCTACAGTGTTATTGCAATACGTGTACATAAACCTGCATGTGCGTATATCTGCAATGTAAAAAAAAAAAAAAAGTGGGTTCATAAAACAGGACTAGGACAGGCCACAAGTACCCATGGTGACCAAAATATCAAATATAACAACATGTAGACAGACGACATAACTGAGAAATCAACACTTTTTTTTCTGAGATCCACTGATTGCATATTCTGCTTTCAGTTCATTGTGTTGAGCACGTTTCTGGGCTCCTGTCAACGACCCTCACGTGACCTCCGGGGTCATGTGGGGTCAGGGGTCAGTTTGGACTGGTGGGAAATGAGGATAGGAATATTTTCTTGGCTTCACGGTTGACTTTTCTCCCCCTAACCTGCTCAGTCGGCACCGGCGACCTGCACCTTCCTTCTCCTGAGACCTGAGTCGGGATTTTGGACGGATCTGCTTACAAACCTGCAACTGTCTGTTCATCTTTCATTTACCCAAAGGACTTCTCTGATTCTTCTCGTTTCTTCTCTGTCCTTTGACTTTCTCTGTCTTCCTTCTTGTCCCTGGGTTTAGAGAGGGACACCTGGGGACCAGACCTGCTGTCCCTGTCCTCCTCTCGTCCTTAACCCAGCGTTGTAATCCCACTTTCCCTTCTGCTTGTCCTTCTCTCCACAGTCCTCCAGATTTGGCATCTTAAGTTGGGTGCACCTTGTTTTTGAGGGGGGGGGGTTTGAGTCTCCTCTTGCGTGTAGGGATGGTGGTGGTGTGAGCTGGGTGGTTGAACAGGCTCGAGGATGGGAGGGTGTCCCTCTCCGTGGGAGGTTCCCAGTCCCGGGTGATGGGGGTGGACGAGGTGGGGGCTCGGGTACATGGAGGGGCAGCGGGTGTTTTGGGTGGCAGGACGTGGGAAGAGGGAGTGTTTGCAGACGACGCGTCTGTGACTGGTGTGGGTGGAGGTGCACTGACGGAGGGTTTGGCTGATGATTGAGGGGCGGGGGGGGGTGTGGAGGCGGAGCTGGGTCTGGACTTTAAAAAGGGAACAGGAGTGGCCACAGGAGTCTTTTTGGGGTTGGCAGCAGCGCTCCCACATTCGTTTGGAAGTTCACTTTTACTGGTCTTTTTGCCCTTCCTGCTCCCTTTGGTCTTTTCTTTGCTGCTCCTCCGTTCTCTCCCGTCTTTGTTCTCCACCTTCCCTCTTGGTTTGGACTCGCTCCTTCCTCCCTGACCATCATCTCCTCTCTGTCTCCCTCTACGCCTCCTTTTCCTCTGGGCTCGCTCCAGTACACACTCAACGTGGTAAAGATCCTCCGTTGCTCCGGTGACGCGGTCGAGCTGCTGCAGCAGGGCGTCCAGGGTGGGGAGGAGCCTCCTCAGAGAGGCTTCAGTCTCCGCCCTCTCCCTCCAGCTGGTACCTCCCACCACCACTCCAGGGCTGAGCCCCAACCCCAGGCTCAGCCCGAGTCCCAGGCCGATGCCCGGGGCCTCTGTCAGGCTGCAGGGGCTGGAGGAGGCCGGGCGCCACGAGGCCTCCGAGCCGGCATCAACGCTGTCCGGGGTGGGCGGCGAGTCTGGACTGTCCAGAGGCGGCAAACACAGGGACTTACAGTCACTGGTGGAGGATGAACGGGACGGGGGCAGCTCCATGCCTTCGAAACGCACTTTGTGACGAAACTAAGAGGATGAAAGGGGGTATATATTCACGAATACTACATATAAGACTGAAATCTTCTATAGAAATACATGTATTCTAGAAAAAAAAAAAAAAAAATGCTGCAGGAATTAGCCAGAGCCGCTGTAGAAATGAACCAGGACACGTACCTCCTTGGCCCTACTGAGTCCCATCCACATTTTGAGCCGTCTGAGGAACAGCTCAACCATCTCGTAGTCCTGGAGGTCCACGGCCGGCCGGTACAGCTCGGCTCGCGCACGCCGGTAGTTCCTCAGCAACACGGCGGTGACCAACCACAGCAGCACCAGCCGAAGTACGGCGAAGCTGGTGTGGAACACCAGCGAGGAGACGGTGCTGGAGGGACCCGTCATAGTCCAGGCGGCACGCCGTGACAACAGGCCACGCCCGCCAGCCCCCAACAAAGACAGCCAGGCGGAGATCACACTGCTGTAGCCGTCCAGTACCGAGTGGAAGAGCTGGAGGGAAGAAGACGGTTTCCTCTCGTCAGTTCAAAGAGAAGATTTGAAGTGTAAAACAACGATTTAAGAACAATAAGATCAGTAGATGTTATTATAGGCTAATAAAATAGTCTCAGTCTTGACTGGAAGCTGCAGTTATTCTCATCTAAAGGTAGTAAAAATCTGTGCAATGATCAGCAGCTCTCGGCTTGGTGACCTGAGCGAAGCTAACATTTTAAATGTCTCTGGTAGCTGATGGACCGATGGAACGGTCTTTATTCATGACCAGAAGTTGGAAAAAATAAAGGGATTGCTGTTGTCATAACAAAAGGTGACTCATTATTAGTTATCATGATTCAGCTATCTCAAAAAGAAAGAATTCAATAGAATATAATAGTTATATAAAAAATGACAAAATAAAAAATAAGTGCTTGTTTAAAACTGTTGTTACACCCACACCTGAGACTTTTCTTCTAGTTTTATATTTCATACTGTAACTCAAATATTGAACAAATGTTGTCATCTTGCAGTAAAGCTGGAACCGCTGCTACGATAGTCCTTCAAACAATGAAGACAAAGCTGTATTCTGCAGTTGGAGCTGAAGTGAAGGATTCTTGAAAACAGTCTGAAAGTGAACTGCAGCCGAACAAAGGAAAAGAAAACATCCATGAAACTGAAGTAACTCGTGGGTGGACGGAGATCTACAAGGTCATGGAGGTCATGGAGCTGGATGCTGCGTATGGTGACAAGTTTACATGTGTGTGTAGAAGAAGTCTGACCAGGTGTCCTGTGTGAGAGAAAGCCAGCAGCAGCAGCATCATGGTGACTGCGACTCCCAGCAGCTCCCAGACGGAGCGCCTCAGAGCTCTGCCGAACACGGCCCACTCCCGCAGGAACCGCAACTGGTGGGACGCCTGCATGACCGGGGGATGGGGGGGGGGGGGGACAGACCAATAATTGAAGGATGCTGACTTGCCATCACACATCAGTCAACATGTCAGCGGGTGATTGGACGGATTGTAAATGCTGCTCCATTAGATCAGCAGGAGGGATGCTGTGTCTGTGATTGGTGATATATCAGGTGATATCATGTGATATCAGGTGATACCTTAAATAAAAATTGCCATAATCATTTGGCAATTTATTGGTTTATCCTTTCGTAAACATGCTTACGTATATAAAGCCAGATGTTATTTATTATCTTTTAAACATCTTGTGTAACATCTTAAAAAAGGCCCATTGCGTAACTCCTGATGAGGTTCTTTGCTATAAAAAGGCAGATGTGTTCTGTTCTTTCTTTTGAGACACAGCTGGAAGATTTTCGCTTGCTTCCATGTTGTATTGTACAGTATAATATTTGTGTCAACAACCTGCCAGTGATTTATGTGACTTTTCTTAAGTTTCAAGAGTTATAGGCAGCAGTTCAGATCCTGGTTAGGGACCAGCTGCCCGACTGAAACAACCAATCTTTTCTCTGCCGTAGTTTGTGCCCTGAAAGAATCGATGTTGTTGTTCGCTGCTATAGAAAACAAATCAAAATCAAAATCTTGTTTTCTGTCTTTTCATAGGATTTCTGTAATAACAATGTAAAGCATTATTATTATTAAAGAAAAGGTTGAATAAGACCCAAGATGCAATAAATAAGATGTAATATGTGTTTTAATCAGCCTTGTTCTGAGTCCCTCTCACCTTGAGCACTAGTATGAACAACAGCAAGGCAGACATGACGGTGTACATCTGACTCTGCCTGGCCAGCGGGTAGAAGTCCGTGAAGGCATCCCGTGGGTGCTGCAGGTACGACGCCCACTGCTGCTTGGCCATTGAGCAGCGGCTCAGGTGCAGCCCGCACACGGACGCTGCCAGAGACAATTTACAGATTCCCAGCAGCCTCCAGGCTGACAGCAGGTAGCTGTAGCCCTCTCGGAGGAAGCCCATAATACCCCGCAGCAGGAAGTACAACACCAGGGCGAGGAGGACGATCTGAAGAACAGGGAAACAGACATGTTACCATTGGAAATAATCCATAGCTTAAGGGTCAATAGGTGTTATTGACAATGTCAGACTGGTTGCCAGGGGTTACCATGAGAAGGAGCTGCAGGTCCAGGCCTGTGATTGGCCACAGAGTGATGACAATGAGGTCAAGGCTCGACTGGGCACGCTCAGAAACCGGGAACTCAAAGAAGAAGGAGAAGACTGCCAGGAGGTTGGTGTTGATGTTGTAGAGCGAGAACTCCACAAACACACCTCGAGTCCTGTGAACACAGAAACACACACTTAATCTGACTATGATGAGATCAGGTGAACTTTAATATTTTATTCATCATATTCCACCCAGGTGTTTCCATCCCTGGAAGTTTTATTTTACATGAAGAACAAAAAGCAGTGAAGAGCCCAACATCGATCTTTGTTACTGACTTCTCCCTTCTGAATATCTGTAACCTAATGTGGTATTAACAGGATTAATGCCATCAGTCACCCTCCTCAGAAAAACCTGCTGAAAGCAAGCTCACATTCTTCTTTACTAGATTGTTCTTTCTTTTCTGACGTTAGATGTTTTTACTGAATTTTATGTGCAACAGGCTGTAAGACAAATTGCACTTCAGGGACAATAAAACTCCATTTCAGATTTCTAAAGCCAGGCGTGTGCATGGTTCTGTTTTATTCAAATCATTGTGAAATAGTTTGCACATGCACATGGAGCCCAGTTTCCAGTCCCGTACATCTGGCCCCCGGACGGTGGAGCAACCTGGTCAATGAATTCAATGAGCCTCTTTTAAAAGCATAAATATGAATCTCCATTTAACTCTTTATTGACTGTATTGTCTTGACCTTCGCATAAATATCTGGCAAAGCATAAGAAGTTGTATTTGTTTTTACTGTAGTTGTCGTGCTGTGTTCCCTACCTGTGGTCGAGCCAGTGCAGCTGCTGCAGCTGCTGTAAGGAGGACGAGGCCTCATCCAGACTTCTGTTGAGCTGCTGAACCACATCGCTGCTCTTGAACACCCCCGTCTGACCCGGACGCCACACCCTAGAAAAACGTGGGAGGACGGAGAGGAGAGAAAAAGAGAACATGACACATCCAAGAAAACCACGTCAAGAACACAGAATCTGAACGGGAAGCTACTCGGCCAGCGTTGATAACAGCTGGTTTGAATACTTTACTCACCAATTAGCACCAAATGCTGTGACGTGCTCCACGTCTTTAGTCGGAGATGATACCGAGCTCTCTCCCCAAACAGGTGCTCGATCTCCTGCCCTGAAACCATCGGCAACTGGAAAACAAGTGATTTCTGTAAGATTAAACGAGTGCCTGGAAACAAATAGTGCAAACATAACATACAAAACATACTTTATAATGAAAATAACATGAAAAATATGATGTGGCTGACTCACTGTTATTGAAAGGTTGACAAACACAAAGAAACATGTCTCCACAGAGCGTTTAATATTCATGTGCACAGACTTCTGTCAGATCAATGAGGCTCTAAAAGATTTCTCTGAGTTCAACGCGGGTAACGACTTCAAGCCGGCTCACCCTGCGTGTCACGAATCTGTCGGAGCCTCAGCGCGCCGAGCACCACGCTACCCGTGTCTCTCAGGAGGGCGGTGTCATCCAGTAGCCGTGGCAACAGAGAGTCATTCAGCCACATCAGAACATCATCTCGGCTAAAAGAAACACACACTGCTGTCAAACATAGCAAGGACCATTTTACAGGATGTGTGTGCGCACAGCGAGACGCTACAGTGGACTAAAAGACACTCGTTAAATAAACAGGAGTTCTGGACACAGCTGGATCTCACGGGTTCTCCTGGGCTTTGAAATGAAATAAGACATTCAGGTGAAGGCTGAGGAGCCCGATGAGAGGAGCTCACCGTGAACAGAGGCGGGTCGATTTAAAACAAAAATGAAGCTAAAACCACCACAATACTCAGGATCTCTGATGTGCACCTGCGTATGTCGCGGTACTCAGGTGTGTGCAGCGCTCGTTGCAGCTGAGTGCGCAGTCTCAGGCTGTGTGTGTCTTTGGCCGAGTCCGAGTAGTTGAGGAGCAAAACCACCAACAGGAAGAACACGTAAACCAGGAAATTCTGAAAAGGAGAAAGCAAACTTCTGTTATGAAACAACAGGTCCGGTGAAGATGAGCGATGTCGAGACAGCTTGTCGTGTCTACGCTGCTGCTCGCTGACCTTCAGCATGGTGTGCAGCATGTGGACCTTGCGGGCCTGGTGTCGGGCCTGAGACAGAGCGAAGCCCTGCGGTGGTCTCACCCTGGGGACCCTCTGCACCACTCGCTCCACCCGGGGGAACTCCACCAGCACGTCCTGGTCCTCCGGGCGCAGCCGGCGCACACACAGCGCAAAATAAAGAGCTTCACACAACACCTGCAGGACGGAGACGGGAGGCTGTTAGCTCGAGAAAGAAGCTGTTAAACCCAAAATACATTTTGATTCAGATTGATGAGCTGGAGAGAAAATCTGAAAACTTTAAATGAGATTACAAAGTTTCAACATGAACGATGTCAGATGGGAATTCATGAAATGTTGAATGTGTGCATCAAATGTATAAAAGCTTTTCAGAAGCTGTCATTGAACTCATCTTGAATGTTTCAATAGTGACATGATTTTACATTCTCTGAACCTGCATCTATTGATTTTTTAGGACACTTCAGTGCACTGCAGTCAGGTGTAAACATAATATAAAGTTGTTCAGGTAAATGTGTTCGTATTACTAATTTTCATACCCGGCAGATACAGAACAGCATTTGCATTCAGCCGGAGATGGTTTTTTTGGCCAAATCCAATATCAGCTCTACTTTGACCTCGTTTTAGGGACTACAGACTCTTCAGGGAAATATCTGGCTCTTCAGCTGATAAATGCTTTGATTTTTATGATTTTACTTAATTTGATTCAAAACAAGTAGAATCAAGTTTACTCATTAACTGTGTTCTGGAGAGATTGAACCCAAACCAATCAGAACCAGCAGTGATGTCATCAACCATCAGTGATGTCATCGTTGGTTTGTGAACGTTATGAAGCCTCCAGTTCAGATTCTGTCCGTCACCATCTTTGCTAGTTCGGAGCGGTTTGTAGCAGGAAGTGACCATATTTGGACAAGCTGGGGGAGGAGCCAGAGGTGGATCTGACAGATCTGATCGGAAACCTGACGATACGACGTCCCGCCCACCGATAGCTGTAACCTGACTGCACCACAGGCCTGTCAATCAAACAGACACGCCCCCAAAAACAGGTCTTCTTGAATCTTCTTTTCTAATGAATGAGGGATTATTTTCAGATGGACCTCCAGAAAACTAAGAAGAAGGAGTGACTTTAGCTAACAACACCAAGATAACTGATGGACACATTTTATTCACTTTGGATTTGATGAGAGAAGTTGAATGGGAGTCTATGGAGCCGGAGGCTTTTTGGAGCCGACCTCTAGTGGCACTCGCTGGTATTGCAGCTTAAGACACTTAGCTAAAATGCTAATGACCTGCGGAAAATGGTTATAATTCCGTGAGTTCGTCACAACAGGTGACACCTTTCAAAAAAATTATTGACTAGTGCAGCTTTGAATGGAAAAAACAATCTGCAATATGATGTGAATTTAGAACAGATTATATATATATATATATTATTGTCTGTGTGTTTACCTTAATTGGCTCCAACAGCAGGCAGGAACACAAGAAACTGGCAAAGCAGGAGATTAACCACATCATGGCCACGGTCTGATTGAAGCCGCGGCCGGCCCAAATGGAAACCCCGCTGGCCAGAGCGATCGCCGCCCAGCTGCCCCACAGGGCGGCGCATCCACACCACGGAGGGAACCGTCGGGGACGACACACGTCCGTCACCACTGGGGACGGACAACAAACAACAATCATCAGGAACTAAGAGGCAGATACGAAGAAAAAGACCGGGTGAGAGTTTCTGTTTTTAATTCACAGTATTAATTAGTTAACTGCAAGATATTTGTACTTTAAATATCTTTTGGGATGCAAATGTATTTGAAGGCTTTTTCACACTTCACAAAAGAAAATTCTTTCTTTTTTACTTAATCAACAAGACTCTTTTCTTTTTAGTCTTCTCAGTTATTAAAGTTACAAGTGAATAAATCAATTTCCCTAAAGGAGAATAAATTATGTCATAAAACCTTTGGACCCTTTTCAATTTGCTTTTTTGCTCACAACAAAGGACTTGTTGGTTTTATCAAACATTCCAGCAGCAAAATGGAAACACAATGCTCATATTCTGGTTTCACTTTAAAGCTCAGCCATCATTTCTTCCTAGAAGTAATCCTCCACCTCTGCTCTCTACTTAATGAGAACTTCAAGTCTCCTAAAACACTGAGGGAGGTGATTCGTGCGTCGCTCATCCAACCAGAGCTGAGCAGCGGGAGAATATTTACACTTCAGCAGGCTCTTTTAAAGCCCAGTTTGAAGAACTTCTACAACTATTCTGCTGCTGTGACAGTATTTAAGATTTAATTTATTTGCACCTGCATATAATTTACAGTCCAAACAGGGCCTGCAGTTATTTGATCAAATTCTTACCCAAGGAAAATATACTTATTTGCCATTTTCTCTTGTTTACTGAGATGACCAGCAACTGTCGTTATTAACGAGTCTCGAAGTTTTACTGGGTGTCGCCAATGTGAACCTGGAATGAGGAACTTTTCTTTTCCTTCATGCCAACGAACGTAATCAGAAAAACACCGTCCACATGTGCTTATGTCATAGTTCTGCTGTAACCTACTCCGTCACCGGGGAAACATTTTGTATTGACTGTCACAACCACCGTAGAAAGAATCGATTCACGACCAGAATTTGATCAATTCAACTCAATGAAATAGTATTAAAGAGTCCACAAGAGCCACATGACCGAATTCTTTATACCCATTCAAGTTAGCATGAGACTCAACCGGTAGTTGGGTAAGTCTATCGTGCACAGACTCCGCACGCACACACACACACACACGCACACACGCTCACACGCACACACGCACACGCACTCACGCACGCACACACACACGCACACACGCTCACGCACACACGCACTCACGCACGCACACACACGCACACACACACACCTGTATTGGAGGTGAAAGCGGTTTTCGGTGGGTCCCTCCTGGTCGTTTCTAGAGGAAGAGGCTCGTTCAGCTTCTGCAGGAGAATCACTTCCGTCTTATCTCCAAAAATACTTGACCTGAGACAGAAGAACCAAATCCATCGATGTTTGAAGTGATTCTGATGAATTCTGACTTTTACACACAAAAATCATCAGTCACATGATGTCACTTACAGGTCAGCCATCTCGCTCTCATCGGCCTGAGGGAAGAAGTTCTGTCCGTCTGCCAGAATGTGTTTAATAAGATCTTCATCTGTGAGAGAAAGCGACTTGATGTCAGAGTGATGCTGGAATACATCGTGAGTTACGTCACGCATTACGTCTGGAGTTACATCGGGAGTTACATCACACGTTACGTCGGGAGATACGTCGGGAGATACGTTACGGGTTACGTCGGGAGTTATGTCTGGAGTTACGTCGGGAGTTACGTCGCGAGTTACATCGGGAGTTACATCAGACGTTACATCGGGAGATACGTCGCGAGTTACATCGGGAGTTACATCAGACGTTACATCGGGAGATACGTCACGAGTTACATCGGGAGTTACATCACACGTTACATCGGGAGATACGTCACGAGTTACATCGGGAGTTACGTCACGAGTTACATCGGGAGTTACGTCACTAGTTACATCGGGAGTTACATCACACGTTACGTCGGGAGTTACGTCGGGAGTTACGTCACTAGTTACATCGGGAGTTACGTCACGCATTACGTCTGGAGTTACGTCACGTGTTACGTCTGGAGTTACGTCACGCGTTACGTCGGGAGTTACGTCACGCGTTACGTCACAAGTTACGTCGGGAGTTACGTCACGCGTTACGTCACGAGTTACGTCGGGAGTTACGTCACACGTTACGTCTGGAGTTACGTCACGCATTACGTCTGGAGTTACGTCGGGAGATACGTCACGAGTTACGTCTGGAGTTACGTCGGGAGATACGTCACGAGTTACGTCGGGAGATACGTCACGAGTTACGTCTGGAGTTACGTCGGGAGTTACGTCGGGAGATACGTCTGGAGTTACGTCTGGAGTTACGTCGGGAGTTACGTCACGCGTTACGTCTGGAGTTACGTCGGGAGATACGTCACGAGTTACGTCTGGAGTTACGTCGGGAGATACGTCACGCGTTACGTCACGAGTTACGTCGGGAGTTACGTCACGCGTTACGTCACGAGTTACGTCGGGAGTTACGTCACACGTTACGTCTGGAGTTACGTCACGAGTTACGTCTGGAGTTACGTCGGGAGATACGTCACGCGTTACGTCGAAAGTTACGTCACGAGTTACGTCGCGAGTTACGTCGAGCGTTACATCGTAAGTTAAATCTGGTTCAGTATAATGTCTCCTGAATATTTTTGAATTAACATCACTGCCTGCAGCACACGAGAGGAAATGTAAAACACTTCTGGAAATCAAACTTCAACTTGTTTTTTAAAGAAGACCTGCTGTCAGTTTAAACACCTGTTTCAACACGAACAGCTTCCTGCTCTGGTTACCTGAAGAGGTGAAGTACTTGTTGCGCTGGTCGGTCCCCTCCTCATCGTCTGGGTTAAAGGTCATGTCCACACCCAGGTGCCTGCTCCCCTGACCCCTCTTCAGCCTGGGCATCCCCGCCCCGTGTCCCGCCCCTCCCACCACGGACACGTCGCTCAACAGCTCCGGCCAGTCCCTGTCCTCCGGCTCCTCCTCCGTCCCGCCCCAACTCTCCTCACTGGATCCACAGCGGGAGGATGTTTGTTAAAAGTAGCACATGTCATAGAATAATAATGATGTTTTAATAACAGAGAAAATGAAGGATTTTGATTTTATAGTTGTTTGGTAATGAGAAAGAAAATGTTTTGCTCATTTCACTTTCAAGAGGCAAATATGAAATCGGTTTTAATCTGTCTCGTCCCTTTTAAAGCACATTACTACACATTATAATCTATTTCTCCTTTTGTTTTGATTTCTTATGCTCTTTATTCTTCTGTTCTTTTTTATCCTGACTTCGTCCGACAACTAGAAATTACACTTGGCATTAGTTTTCCAGTGGATCACGTGTTATGAAAGGTAACAGCCAAGGCAGGAGATCGGCTCACCTCTTGGTTGATGGAGTGGGCAGATCCACATTGGTGTCCTCCGAGTTGGTCTGAGAAGTGGAGATGGATGAATAAATGCATCGATAAACAGACTAATGAGCTCACAAGGGAATAGCACCATGTTTTCCCACAGCTGATTTACCTCGCCGCTAAAAAAGAGGAAGGAGCTTCCTGCCATGGAGTTATCCAGGAAGTCATCGATCTCCACCGACTCTTGGTCCACTTGTGGTGGCACCTGCTCCACAGTCACACACTGACACACACACACACACACACACACACACACACACACACACACACACACACACACACACACACACACACACACACACACACACACACACACACACACACACACACACACACACACACAGGAAATGTTCAGCTCCATGTCTGGCCTGTGCAGACGGACTGAAACTGCTCAGGTGTGCGTTACCTTGCTGCGGCTCATTCTGAAGAGCATGAAGACGAGCAGGTAGAGCGGGTAGATGATCAGACAGGTCACCACGCCCGCCGCCACTGTCTCGCCGCTCAATGAAGAAACCCTGGACACGGCCATCGGGCTGCACGAACAACATTCAAATGGAGAAATAAGCTAGAAATCCACAGACAGAGAGACGAGACAGAAGAACACACACATGCGTGTACCTGAATCTGTGGTCCACCACGATGCTGAACCACAGCGTGTTGGCCAACAGGAGGAGCTGCAGTAACACGGCGCAGCAGGTGGCCCTCTGCAGGCGGGTGAAGGGGCTGCGGGGGGGCCTCTCCCACAGTGACAGCCACAGGTGACTGTCACACAGCGCCCTCTGCAGCTCACAGCGCAGCAGGCGAGGCAGCTGACGGAGCGCAGCCTCTTCTGAAACACATGCGATGGAGTGAAGCGGCCGGCGGCGTCACCGGTCGTTTGTTACACGGGTTCCCATTTCTGTTTCATACCTGAGGCCTCCACCTCGATCTCCACCCGTCCGTCCGTTCTCTCGTTGTCAACGGACAGCCATTCCTCCACCAGGAAGTAGTAGCTGCTTCCTGTCTGCAGGTCTTTCACGAGGACGTACTGAAGCCTCCAGGCTGGAGACAGACCTGATGGAGGGCAGGAGGCGGCAGTTACAACACATTGCTTTCGGTGTATTTTCCGTGATGACGTCTCCGCGGTGTGTTTGTACCTTTGTTGTCGTGCCAGATCCGTATTTTCCAGACGTTGCCCAGGCCGGCGTCGGTGGCCACGTGGAAGATGTCGAGAGCGTTGCGTGCGAAAGCTCCTCTGCTGTCGAGATGTCGGTGTCCGCTGCGGCTCGCACGACCAAACAAACTGATCCCCACGTGAGCCGTGGTGCCTGCAGGACGGACAGACGGACGGACAGAGGGACGGACAGACAGACGGACGGACAGACAGACAGCAGCTTTAAACCTTCTCAACATCTTTCATTTGTAGACAGACATGATTTGCGGTTAAAATAATTACAGCAATTACCAGAAGTTTGGACTTTACAACCAAGAAAGAACATCAACGTGTGTCTTTAACTCCTTTATGAGCATCGAGATCTGGTTCTCCACAACACGACATCTCAACAATGCCTTGAGGACATTTATTTAAACTTTGAAAAAACATTTACTTGATACCAAGGATGAACTGATAAGATTTTGGTGGTCAAAGGTGAAAGGTCACTATTGAGTTCACATTCGTTTCCCACCAGAACGCGATATCTCAGGAATGTCTTGAGGAAATCTCTACAAATGTCACAACTTGCATGTACACAAACTACATGTACACAACCTGTATGTACACAAACTACATGTACACAACCTGTATGTACACAACCTGTACACAAACTACATGTACACAACCTGCATGTACACAACCTGTATGTACACAACCTGCATGTACACAACCTGTATGTACACAACCTACATGTACACAACCTGTATGTACACAACCTGCATGTACACAACCTGCATGTACACAACCTGCATGTACACAACCTACATGTACACAACCTGTATGTACACAACCTGTATGTTCACAACCTGCATGTACACAACCTGCATGTACACAACCTGTATGTACACAACCTGTATGTACACAACCTATATGTTCACAACCTGTATGTACACAACCTGTATGTACACAACCTGCATGTACACAACCTGCATGTACACAACCTGTATGTACACAACCTGCATGTACACAACCTGCATGTACACAACCTGTATGTACACAACCTGCATGTACACAACCTGCATGTACACAACCTGTATGTACACAACCTGCATGTACACAACCTGCATGTACATGATAACTTGAGTACTTAGCAGAAGCAGACTACCGGCAGGTGGTTGTAGTTTGTGGTGAACTTCCATGTCTCCTCCTGCCTCTCTAGTTTCTCGTTCTCTTACCCAGTTTGCCTCTTTTGATTTATGTATCTCGATCTACACTAAAGAATTCGTTTTTTCCTTGTTTTTAAATTGTTGTTCTCTGTTCGGGTCAGTACAGTTCAAAGACTTGTATCTCACCTGCCCCTCGGCTCCAGCCGGTTTTGACCTGGATCTCGTACTTAAAGAGTCCGTCTTGGCCGCAGAGTGGAACCACACCGGCCCGGCGTAGATCCAGCTGGTCCAACTTGTGCAAGATGGCTGCCGCCACAACGTAGCTTAGTAAACCCAATACACACACCAACAGCACGACCAGGCTCGGTGCACCTGAACGCTCCTGAAGGAGGGAATGGTTGGAGTTTATTTTGGTGCACGTACACAAAGAGTAAGTGAGTGTGTGTGTCTGTGTGTGTGTGTGTGATGCTGACCGGCAGTATGAAGCTGATGGCGTTGGCTGGTACAAACAGGCCAGCAGCGAAGGCCGTCAGGTGTCTGGTGCGGCAAACTGCTCTGCTGGAGTTGGTCTCTGCCAGCGGCACCATGCCATCGGTCCTCCACTGCTTCTCACTCTCACTGAAGTACTGACACAGAGAGGTAAACACCCCGACCTCCAGACGAACACCTGCAGCTGCAGAGTTGGAGCTGCAGGGCGTGCTCACGTTGATGAAGTAGTCCAGAGTGGTGTCAAAGGATCTGTGCAACAGGACAGAGGCGATGCTGGAGTTATACTGGAGACAATATTTACAGTAATAAGACCTGGAGGTTTGAACATTTCTATTCAGCTCTGCTTCCATCTTTATAAACTGTGTGCATGTTCAGCATGTTTGATCTCCACTGCAGAGATTGAACCGGGCTCTTACTCTGGCGACAGGAAGAAGGTGTATTTCCTGTGATCGAGATCTTGTCCTCGGGTCATACTGAGGGAAATCTGTTTCCTCTCTGTGCAATTGAACTCATTGGGTCGTTCGTGGGAGTCTAGGTAGGCGCTGATGTATGGCTCCTCCTTAGACCTTTCACTTTTGTCCTTCGCTCTCGGATCTGGAGAAGAAAAGAAAAATAAGAGAAAAGAGAAAAGCAACTAGAGGAATGAAACACAGCCAAAATTATCAAAGATAAATTAAATGGTTCCAAACAGTAAAACAGAAGGAAGTTCGGGAGCTCACTAACACCAGAATTACTGCTGCTTGGACACATGATTGATAGATAGATAGATAGATAGATAGATAGATAGATAGATAGATAGATAGATAGATAGATAGATAGATAGATAGATAGATAGATAGATAGATAGATAGATAGATAGATAGATAGATAGATAGATAGATAGATAGATAGATAGATAGATAGATAGATAGATAGATAGATAGATAGATAGATAGATTATTAATAGATAGATAGATTTTTTAGATAGATACAGCAGCATTTATAGATACAGGAAATAAATAAAATAATAGTAAAAATCCCCAAGGGGATTTTTTCCCCCGCTACAGCAGCATTTATAGATACAGGAAATAAATAAAATAACAGTAAAAAAAATATTAAATATAAAAATGCACAGTATATACAATAAATATAATGAAATAAAATAGAATAGAATAGTATAATTAAATTAAAACTAACTAAACAATAGTGCAAAGTTTTTTGTTTTTTTTATATTTAAACAACCAATGACAATAATAAAGACAGATAGATACTTTATTAATCCCTCAGAGGGAAAGCAATAAAAATGACAATAAAAAATTAAGGTAGTAAAACTATTAAATATAATTTAAAAAAATGCACATTCTATAAAGTAAAAATAGAAGAATATTAAATAAACTAAACGGGGGAAAGAGGGAAAGGTTACTTATATTACAGTCCAACCCTGCTGCTAAATGTAAAACGCTTTCATAACACATCATTTTAAAACTAGAAAGTCATATGTGGTGTGTTGTGCTGTCCAGCCTTCCTGTCCGTGTGTCCAGCTGGACTAGACATGCTGTGTGTTTGTGACGAGATGAGAGCTCACCTTCCACGGAGGTGAAGTTGAGCTGCACAAACAGTCCAGCCTGTTTGTTGGTGTTTCTTGCGCTGACCTGGACGACCACAGAGTCACAGTGGCTGATGTTGACCGCTGCGGCCGCGGTGACTCCTCCGGTACCAGAACCCTCAGCGCCCACTTCTCCGCTGGTGCCGTTGTTAATGGCAACGGTGATGGCGAGACTGTCATCTAGTCCCGAGATCGGGATCTGAGTCCCGTTTTCAGTGCGAAACTCCATGGAGGCCACCTCGGTAGAGACGGTGTAGTTGGCCACATAGTTGAAGGGGAAGGGGTTGGACTCCACCTGAGCAGAACCAGTAGGAGGATTTATTTTTTATCTGAAAACAGAAAAAGGCTAAAAAAAAACCTAAAAATAACTGAAAAACAAGTCAAGTCTCTGACTGATTTCTCGGTTGGATGATTTTAACAGCCTGTATTTGCCTTAACAGACGCTTTGGGTCATTCAGAAATTGTGCCATTTATTATATTTATTCATAATTATTACATTCACAGTGAAGTTCACTGTCTCATTGCACTGATTTCATGTTTGACATTATAAATTACATATCTGTGTGTTTGATAGCCACATGTTTTTTTACTTTCTAATATTAGTATCCACATTTGCTCCAAAAGTCCGGTATCACCAGCTCAGAGCGCGTTCGCTCCGCCAGCAGCTTCCACGCTGACACCTTCTTTAAGTTGAAAGAGAAAGTTCAAAAGCAGACTTTTGTACTTGACTTAGTAGTTTCCATCATCTGAGATGTTTTCTGATGTTACCTGAAAAAGCAGCTGCATGATGCTGTTTCCTGCGGCTGCCTTGCCGAGACTCTTGTTGAAAGCTCGGGGGATGGAGAAGCGCTGGCACTCTTCAAATAAAGAGATGAAAAGATGAAACACTGTCAGAAACTGTCCTGATGCACATTTTTCTTCTCAGTGCTGTTTATGTTTCTATGGATTATGAATTGATTAAAGTTATCATCTACAGAAATATCAACTCATGACAGTGAAAACAGGAGCGCACCTGGACTGTTGTTGCCATGGTAGCAGAGCAGACTCTGGGGGTCCGCCAGCTTTCCAGTGGCAGCGATCTCAGCTCCTCTCAGCACCAGCGGCTCCTCGTTGAGCACGCGGGCGTGCATGAGGATCAACATGAGGACCGAGGACAGGCTGTAAGCTTTGGCCGCCACACGCAGAGGATGCGGCTCCAGTGATGAAGGCGAGGCATCCAACAGAGTGTTTCCATGCTCCACACCAGAGGAGGAGGAGGAGGAGAAGGAGGAGGAGAAGGAGGAGGAGGAGGAGGAGGAGGAGGAGGAGGAGGGGAGTGAGGTGGAATCCAGGTAGGGAGGTTGGAGGTAGGAGTGGGAGGTTGACTGGCTCACCTGATGGATCAGATCACCTGGAGGGAGGAGGAGATGAGACACGCTTACAGCTGGAGTTTGTTTTCTCCAGAATGGATGCAACTGCTTCTTTAGGATTCACATCATGTTGTCAAACTTATTCCCTTCAAAGGTCTTCGTGTTCAGTGTTTCTCTGTTCTAGATGAAGACGAGGTGCAGTGGAAAGGCTCCTGTTGCTGTTGCGTGCAGCACAGTAATGCGTGTGGAGCAGCGCGATGCTAACCCTTCATCACGGAGGATTTCAGGTTAGATAGCTTGATCAACATGAGCACCTGTGTTACATGTTTTCATGACAGGACCTGATGTCACATGTTGTGCAAAGATTCTGGAGAACTGAAGGAAGTGACGGAGTGAAACGATCATTGCAGGGGAAGAAACTGGCTGCGAGCAGCCATGTTGTCATGTTGGAGACCCCGAGTGTCATCTCAGAGCATCCCAGCAGAACTCGTGTTGACAGTCTGACTCCTCGCTGAAGCACTTTGTGGTCTGTTGCTGATGTCACAGGTTCAACAGAATGTTTAAGGTGCCCTGTCTGCTCAAGTCCACAGGGAAATCCTAAATGCAAAATGTCAGGTGTTGATGTGAGCAAAAGGAAGTGTAGAAGTGTTGTGATTGCATCTCATACCGCTGTTACTTATATTTGGGGAAAAAGTGAAATTCTTCAGTAGATCCTTAATGCAGATCAGTCATCTGATTCCATCATCCATCAGGTGCCGACTCATCAAAACCTCATTAAAAAAACAGTAGTAGCTCTACAGCAGATGCTTTCAGACTAAGTTCTGCTTCAACAGACCATAATGTCCAGATTTGAAGGCTGGTTAGAAGTAACAGCAGTGAGCATTCCTCTGTTGTGAGGACGGAAACACAGAGACACCGACGCTCTCTCCTACCCATGATGTTCAGGATGTTATCTGCGATCTCCGTCGGTGTGACGGTTCCCTGCTTGGTGTCCGTCTGCAGAATCTCCAGCATCGTCTCCAGCTTGTTCAGAGTGCTGTTCTGACACTCCTCACAGATGAACTCTCGACTCACCGCCTGGAAAACACACACACACACACACACACACACACACACACACACACACACACACACACACACACACACACACACACACACACACACACACACACACACACACAGTTAACACACCTGATCATTTATTCTTGCCCCCCACCCCCCACCCCCCTGCTCACCGTGCACTGTGCCAGAGCGCCGGAGGTCTGCTGGATGTCGCTGACAGTCGTCAGGTCCAGAGCAGTCAGAGCTCTGGTGATGTTGCTGCGGACTCGGACTCTGTAACTGCGCTCACCGAGCGACGACTCCCTGGTCTGCTCGTACTGGAAGAACGTAAATTCAGATGTGAGTAATCCTGATATGTCACTAGATGGATAATTGCATTAATCGATGTGGGGCAGCTGGGCCTCTCTCACCTCGTTGAGGACCGTGATGAGAGCCAGCGACAGCTCTCGGACTCTCTGGGAGTCTCCCTGCTCCAGCAGCTTCTTTAATTGGGTGTCTGTCAGCTCAGACAGCCAATGAGGAAGACTGCTGTACTCAGGAGGAGGATCTGGCAGCACAACCTCAATGGACCTGAACACCAACACAGAACAAAGAGTATATATTTGGACCACGACAGTGATGCACAGGCTTTCCTCTCTTTTACAGGAGTTGCTGCTAAATCCAGGAAGATCAGAAGTCAGCAGTTTAAAAAAACAAAACATGGATTTCTTGAACCATTTAAAATGTTTTAGTAATGTAGAGGCTTGAGGGGACGACAGAAGGACTGAATCTGGTTTAATCGGCCTCACTGCGGCTTGCCTGAACTAAAGGAGTAGAAATGGAGCTACTTGTTTAATGCAGTGATGGCGGCTCCCTGGTGGTCCTCCACGGTGATGGACACCGCGACACGGTGCCGGCCGGGGCTGAAGCCCGGAGGCAGGAAGGCCGAGTGCTCCGGACTGCTGCCCTTGTACACGCAGAAGTCCTCGCAGTAGTCTTCTCTGCAGCGCGTCACCAGCAGACTGTAGACCAAGGGAGACTCTGACACCCCCAGATCGCTGTAACCTGCGGGGGGAGGGGTGGAGAAGAAGAAATGATCACAACAAACAGCTGATGAGCAAGAGGAACAGAATCCCGTCATGTTGCCGGCAACGTCTTCCTACCTGAGCAGTTGAAGTGGACTCGGTCCAGCAGCGTGCGTATCCTCCACCCTTCCCCGTCTCCATCCCCGTACTCCACCCCCGCCTCCCCCCCGCCTCTCAGGTGACACTCTCCACCAGCCGGGGGCATGTTGTGGCGCAGCGTGATGGAGGCGGCGCCCTCACCGTCTAAACTGCTGTCGGTCACGTGCAGGGTGAAGTTGTAGGAGTCGCCGAGCCGCAGGACGCCCTGCCGCAGCACCAGGTTCATGCCGTCACTTCCTGTGGTGGTGGAGGACGCGTCCAGCACCAGCGTCTCGTTCTGCAGCGTCATCGCACTCCAGCGCTGACGGACGGAGACGCACAGTTTTAGTGATGGAAAGCTGTGTTTGGGAACTTCCTTAAAGATACAAAGCCATTAATAAATGAAATGAGCAGTTGTTAGCCAGCCTAAAAGCTTCCATCAGCATCCTTCATTTATGAATTTGTTTGCATAACTTTAATGAGCTTAATTCAGACTAAATATTTGGAGCCAGCAGTGACGAGCGCTGCAATTACACAAATGAATGATTCATGGTGGAGAAAGAAGGCTGTAACGCAGCGTTAATGTGAGCGGTGGAGCAGCTGATTAAAGAAAGACGGGCTTTGATGGGAAGAAGACAAACATCACAGGACATTTATGAAAGAGGAGTTCAACATTTTGGGAAATATAATTTATATTCAGTTGTTGAGAGTTAAAAGAAGATTAAACGATTTTGTCCAGATTAAACAAACCAGATAACATATGTTAATTAGTGCTTTAGTTTACTTCCTGTTTCCAGACTTCATGCAAAGATCAGCTGACTGCTGGTGGCCTTTAGCTTCATATTTAGCTTGCAGACATGAGAAACATTAAAGACTTTCTACCTTGAAATGAGGATAAAACCAAAAACAGCAGCAGCATTAAGATGTCATTTCAAACTGTCACATTTGATTCTTTTCTGGATTTCTCAGAAATATTCCCTTGAACTGCTTGTTTTCTAAAATGAACTAAGGTAAGAAATATATTTTGATGATGCTGAGAGATGAATTCATGCATCGTGTTACTGTCAGATTATAATACTGGATATCATAATTCACCTCAGTATTCTTTAAGTATTCAGAATTTAAATGTTGTTCTTTTCGACAACTGTTTTGTCTTTCAAATTGCTTCCTTGTCATCGTTCGGACTTAAGATACTCTCTCTGGCTCCACTGGTATGATGACCTCATTCTCACAGTCAGCGTGTGTGTGTGTGTGTGTGTGTGTGTGTGTGTGTGTGTGTGTGTGTGTGTGTGTGTGTGTGTGTGTGTGTGTGTGTGTGTGTGTGTGTGTGTGTGTGTGTGTGTGTATTTACCCCACGGTGAAAGCCCTGACAGTTGGTGCAGGTTCCTCTGAGGTAGACGTACGAGTTCTGGCTCACCTCGTACATGGACTGAGCCTTACAGGACACACACTCCAGATACACCATGGGGATGTGGCCACTTTGGACGAGCACCTGTCTCTCACACACAAACACACACACACACACACACACACACACACACACACACACACACACACACACACACACACACACACACACACACACACACACACACACACACACACACACACACACACACACACACACACACGCACACACACAGACACACACAGACACACACAGACACACACACACACACACACACACACACACACACACACACACACACAGACACGCACACAGACACGCACAACACACACAAATTTAATAAATTTAACTTTAGAAAGACTAAAAGGCAAACAGAAATATATTTTATATTTATATGCTCTTCTTCATAAGCTGTAATTATTTGTATGACAATAATTGACAACTACAATGTTACGATCGTGACGGTCCTGTTAACTATTAATAACTTGAGGACATTGATTACCGGAGATGAATGTTGTTGATGACGTGTCTCTTACCGTCTGCGTGGAGGACTCCGGAGACATGGCGTCTTTGCTGATGGTTAGTTTGAACGCGTATTCAACGCCAGCTTCCAGCTCGGAGCCAGAGATTCCCAACACGGGACCGCTGGAGCCGAGGCCGAAGTTCAGACTGGAGCAGTGCTCTGGACCCTGAAAACATAAAGCCTCTTCTTCATCAAACCGGTTAGTTTTAAACCAAACCAGAACAGAGGTTTTTTGTTTTTTATTGATCTTTGGAGTAATAATTGGAAATATTCTGACAGAACTAACTAAAAGAGACTTCATTTGATGTCTCTGGTTGTAAGAGCATTGAGATAATTAATGCACTAGTAAATAAAAGAAGAGGAAGTCAGTCAAGTGGCACAATCTGTTCATTCAAAACTCTAGAATTTAAAATGGATTTGTCTTTTAACAAAGTCCTAAAATCCTTTTTTTTCATTGTTTACGTAAAACCATTTGTAACCGATGCTGATAAACTCTGATTAATGCTTTTATTACGAGCTCTTTTGCACTTCTCTCTTTGCTGGATTAACAACAAAAAAAAGGAGTTCTTTCAGAAGGCTGCTGCTAAATAAAATAAAGCCGTTTCTTATGATACTAGACTGCTGGCTTGAATCTTTTAGAATGGACTTTGAAGTCCTTGTTTATGAAGCCTTACTTCATCCAGCCCTTTCATATCTTTATTATTTTATATTCCTTCTAAAAATCTCATATCGTTTAAAAAAAAAAGTTCCCAGTGTTTTTAATCGTGCTTCACCGACTGAGACGCACACTGATATCGACACTCGGAATGATTCTTGCTCTCGAGGTTCAGCAGTTTAAATCTCACGTTGTTGGAACTGTATTTTCAAAGTCATATAACGGAAGTCAACATATACTGTGAGGGAAGTTGTGGTTTTGAAGTTCCTGACTCATTTGAGGATGTATAAGAGGTGCTTGTGTTCAGATTGTTAGAGAAGAATGAGTGCAGGTGGGAAAGCAGAGATTAGATTACATTACATTTATCTGACGCTTTTATCCAAAGCGACTTGCAATAAGGTAATTTCAACCATGAGGGTACAAAACCAGAACAACAGGAATCAGATGTGACGACAGTTGCAGAACATGACGTTGTGTCATCCAGCAAAGCTGATGGAGAGAAATGAAAGCGAACAGCGTAGAAGCAGCTGTCAGGACTCAGACTCATATTTTGGATGATAAGAGATGATTCAGAAATATTCCTAAAAAACACCACCTGCAGAACAGATTCAACAGGAGTTCACTTATCAGAAGTTGTGTCCCATGCTCGCAGCATTACAGATCTTTTACCATAACTGCTGCCGTTATGGTAAAATAATAATGAACTGCTGAGTTCATTTCTCACCTTGTGTGCCAGTTTCCATGGCAACGGTTATAGATTTTGAAACTCTACTTGTACATTAGTGATTTTTACTGAACAGGATGATTTCTGAGAAAAGTGTAGAGATGTGCTTCATGATTTAAACCGTAACGACACGTCAAACGTCTCAAACTCGACTTTGTACAGAAACTCATGTTAACGACTGATTCTTTCTTTGATGTCAGTTAATTATCATCAACTATGATCAGCTGTTACTAAACAAAACTATTTCATTTTCTGTGGATGAACAGAGTCTCTCCTTATCAGCAGCGCTGCACAGCTCTGTGTCTGTGGGTGTGTATCTGTCTGTGTCTGTGTGTGTGTCTGTGTGTGTGTATCTGTCTGTGTCTGTGTGTGTGTCTGTGTGTCTGTCTGTGTGTGCGTGTGTGTGTCTGTGTGTGTGTGTCTGTATCTGTATCTGTCTGTGTGTGTGTGTGTGTGTCTGTGTGCGCGTGTGTGTGTCTGTGTGTGTGTCTGTGTGTGTATGTCTGTGTGTCTGTGTGTGTGTGTGTGTCTGTGTGTGTATCTGTCTGTGTGTGTGTCTGTGTGTCTGTGTGTGCGTGTGTGTGTGTGTGTGTGTGTGTGTGTGTGTGTGTGTGTGTGTGTGTGTGTGTGTGTGTGTGTGTGTGTGTGTGTGTGTGTGTGTGTGTGTGTGTGAGTAATGGTCAGGGTGGGGAACAGCTGTGGAATGCCGAGTTGATCTCTAAACAGTTCCATAACTCTTTAAATGCTTGCCTGCTTACATGTGCAGCGCGCACACACAAACAAACACACACACACACACACACACACACACACACACACACACACACACACACACACACACACACACACACACACACACACACACACACACACACACACACACACACACACACACACACACGTTGTACTTGTGTCTCTGTGTGAGGATCTTCATCAACATGGTGTATTTGATACTTTATTCTAACCTTAAATATCACGACTAATATTTGACTACAACTGTCGTCTAGTTTAACATAAACCATGAAAACACATTTTAACCCTCAAACAGCATTTGAAGGTCCAAAACAAAGACCGGCAACTAAACGTCCTCACTGTCAAACTCACACTAGTCCTCACAAAGGAGGACATCCAACGGCATGCACTCCATCCTGCTGGCCACACCCATCCCACTGGGTCTTATATTGTGGTGTTTGTCTGTTCCCACCCACCCAAAAAAACAGAGTGTGAAAAACACTAAACAGTCCAAGATTTCACAGAGTTTTTATGTCATCAGTTTTTCTCAAATATTGCAGTTTTGTGTGATTTCTTTTTTTTTTGTGGTTAATATTGCGTGAATTGCCAAAAATTGCAGGTCAAGCCTTTTTTCTTTTTTTTAACTAATAACTAATGAATCAGCAGTCTTATGTAATCACTGCCTATGATGAAAAGCAGACGACACTTCCCAGAAATATGTGGAAATATTTTAGTTCTCTTCTTTTTTCTTTTTTTTTATGAACTTAAAGAACCATGAGGTCAGAGTTATAAAAGAAATTCCTGGTTCCTTCAAATGACACAGCTTCTGACTGCAATAAAGAACACGTCTACTACATATTCTGTAATATAAATATTAAATACAAATGCTGTGTGCACTAATATAAAGTGCAATCTCTTAGAACTGTAAGGATGAATAAACCGATGTAATGTAAAACATAATGGATGATTAGACAGATGCAAGAAAGTGGGAACATTGAGTTGTGTGAAGACCAGCTTTCCATAAAGCGAGTTTTGGCCATTGCTGTGGTTTGTTTTGATGATGAGAGGAGAGTTTGAGGAGTCTTGCTGACTATAACTGATGAATTATTTTTGTTGATAAAACCAGTTTTGTTTGGAACGGCTCACTTCGTGCTCAGCAGAGCTTCTATTCACAACTGTTATTGCAAGTAAATTGTGTTAATTTTGCAAAATTGCTACTTCCTGCAAATATTTTTGAGATAGTTTGAATTTGCATCAAATATTGCGATCACAAGATTTCCTGGAGGAACTGACTAAATAAACACACACAAAAGCATAAACTCAACACTCGACAGACACATTAACAACCTGTCGAAAACTGTCACGAAACAACAAACTTCTCTGGAGGCAGTTACAGAACCCGGGAACAGATGACATTACAGAACTTCTCCACAGATTCATGTTCGTCCTCCAAACTCTGTTTCATGAATCATCAATACAACAGTAAAAAAATATTGACAATTTCACACTTTCATTTGTATTAAACTCAAACTAAATGTTGGGAAAACACAGAGACTTCTGTCTGGCCAGGAGCAGAGAAATTTGCTTAAACACAGACTTTACACACCATTCACTGCTCTACTTTATACTTAAACATGCAATTTACTAACTGCTATATATTAAACAATAGCTCGCATTTCCTGTAATAACTAATATTCTCATTTTCAAGAGACCTTTACATTGATGCTGCTGAAGAGCTGAATAGCTCCTTTTCTGATTCTCCTTTTCTTGGTCTTTCTATATTTAGATAGAAAAGAGACACTGACACAGACCGATAACATGTGAAGTCACGGTGGCTTCGGGCCGTTCTTACCTTGGAGGTGCTTTGACACTCCCAGTGGTAGTGGAGCAGCGACTGGCTGTCCAGGTCCATGTTGGGATCATAAGACTGCTCTGCACTGAGCTGCAGGTCCTGCGTCCTCGACCACACCCTGTAGGTGCCCCCTTCGATGATGGGCATCAGCCTGACAACGACGATTAACAGAGAAAAAGGCAAGCCAAGTTTATTTATATGTACGTTGTGCAAAGCTATTCAGAGTGATTTACAGAGATATAGAAATACATTTAAAATTAAAACGGCATTTAAAGGACGCAGTTCAAACTGCTTCGCAAAGGCAGAGAAATACATTAAAAATAAGATATTAAGAATAAATTAGATTAGCATATTTAAGACAATAAAAAAACCGAAAGCAGTTCAAAGTGCTTTTCAGAAACTTAAACAACATTATAATTGCGGTTACGTATTTAAAAGCCGACATAAACAATAATCTTTTAAGCCCTGATATAAATGAGCTGTTTTAGTTAACGTTGCACAAATTTCAGATTCTTGGCAATCTCTTACCCCAGCTAGTTATAAAATACTTGTTCTAAAGATAAACAGAGTTGATATACTTCTGCAGAGATGCATGTAAACGTCTTTGCGGACGTGATCACACCTCCTTAATGTCGACAATATTGTGAGCAGACGACCACATGGAGGAAGCTGCTGGGGAGGTTTTCTCTGAACGCTTTCGGCATCGTGATGCCACAAGTGATCTCTTTGCAGAGCTGAAACTGACCTAATATCAATTTTATATTATTGTTGCCCATTTAGTCAGTTCAGTATTTTGGGAAAAACATCTGTGACATTCTGAAAAGAATCTCTATTAAAGTAAGTCAACCAACAGGTGGCAAATATGTTGGGTGGATTACAGCTTGAATTTCACATCACTGATGGTCCATGTCTAAGGATCTAATAGAATAGAAGTCATATTAATTAGCCATATTAATGTTAAAAGATGTAATATCTTGTCATGTAAATGCAAATAATTACCAAACTAAAACTAAGTAAATGAGTAAATACTAACCTAAATGAAGGAGGGGGGTGTAATGTGCTGCTGTACAGGGTCGGTGTGTGTTTGTCTACTGACCTGGCAGCCATGATGCTGAGTACCAGACAGGCCGCCTTCCTCAGCGGCACGCCTTCATACGACAGAGAGAACACCAAGGAGTAGTTCCCTGCTGACAAAACCATCTTAGGCAATGACAGCTGCAGCCGCCGCACGTCTACCTCTGCCGGCAGGTGAATTTCTGGGACGGGCTGAGATGCCACCCCAGGGGGCGCAGGGTGGTCCTTCATCACTTCATTATCACAGGAGGAGGTGGAGAGTATCTGCCACAGGTACTGAGCTCCGTAGCGTATGCAGCCTTTCAGGTTGACGCTGGCCTCCACTGACGTGGGCTGCGAGCGCCAGATGGCGAGGCGGGGGGCTTGAACCACCTGCACCTCAGGCTCCTCACACTCCAACACACTGATGTTCACCTCCACCTGCGCCAACACCCAGCTCACCAGGTTACTGCAGTTGGTCTGGCAATGAATACACAAACAGGTGAAACCTCCAGAGAGGACGTCAAACTTTAGCATGCAGCATCAGTGATTCAATACATATACAATAACAATACATAGATGAGCGAATAATAATGTAATTCAAAGAAACGTACTTTGACCAGATAATGTCCTGGCTGTCTGTACTCATAACGCACAGTTGTGGAGTTGCTGTGAACCGGTGAGGATCCGTCACCAAAGTCCCACAAGCACTCCACAGGATTGGATCTGGGCATGACGGAGGCCATCAGGGTCACCATCTTGTTGATGAAGGTGTCCCGCGGCACCGCGTACAGGACCGCAGACTTCAGCACGTTCTGCACCAGGATGTAACTCGTGGTGTTCTGACCTTGCAGGTTGTTCAATGCCTTCAGGTAGATGGTCAGTAAACCTGCTTCTTCTGGCGTGTAGAGCACCTGGAGTCGTGGGATTTATAGTCATACATCACCATTCACTGTAATATTTGATGTCTCCATCATGAAGGCTTTAATATGAGAGTGACCGCACCTCTTTGCCAAAGCGAGGCACCTTGTGAAGGTGCAGATCAAAAGTCCACAGGAATCGGACGGGTTTTCCCGTCAGGATGTTGGCCACAAACATTTTGGTCTTCCCGACAGGGATCGCTGCGCAGCTTCCCTGGATGGAGAGTCCACGCACCGGCTCCATCACCTTCACCTGGATATGCCACGTCTTGGAACTCACCTGGATCGTCACGTTGAAACACACAACAGCGCGTACAAATACGTGCACTGTATTAGTTTGAGTTACTTCTTGAATAATAAGAATGTTCAGATTTCTGCTAAATCACTATATACCTATGACATTAAGTTTCCCAAATTATTATGATACAATGCATTTTGTGTGCTGCAGTCCACTGAGCTGCTTCCATCCTGTATTTTCTGAGTGAGATTCATGTGTTCGTGTTTGGTTGGTGGCGCCGGAGTCGGTTTTATTCCTGTGTGGCTTTAAATGACCTTTTGCTTCAAATAACTTAATGTTTGACAGCAAATATTAATAATCTGATCAATACTCATGTCTGTAAAGGCCAGTGAGGCCATGAGGTTCCTACTGTGTGCAGAGAATAGTGTCACTGGACTGTTCGAGTAAATGCGTGTAGTTTATATAACGCTTATTTTTAGTGTTAAAAATCAGTTTTATTTCATATCAGAGTGAAGGAGAATTGATTCCCAGAATGTACTTGATTCATGTGTTCATACGTTACCTGGTTGTGAGCCGTCAGGTTCACCATGTACGTGTCCACCCTGGTGAACACGTGGGTGTAGGTCTGATTGGGCTGAGGGATAACTGTGGCGTCACCGCTGATGCTGAGGATCAGATGAGCGTCAGAACCCGCCGCCATGGAAATGGTGAACTCCACCTTTTCGTCGACTGCTACGTGGTTCTTACTTGCCCTCAGATCCAACCCCTGAATCCTTTCCTGAACAAAGAACTCCCTGGAAACCAGCTGCCCACTGACATCATTGGTTGCATTCAAAGCAACGATGGTTGTCTTTGGCTCCTGGAAAACCAGAGAAGTGCTCCTCCCTGTTTGTGTTCTTCCCTCCAGCAGCCACGTCCACGTCACATTGGTTCCCGTCAGCGCCGCCCCTTCCAGCGCGATGCTGATGCCTGCTGCTACGTAGCTCTGCTCCGTCACATTGGAGGCTGTGAAGCTCAGCCCAGAAATCACTTCCTGGACATTGACAATCTCTGACACGACCTCTGAGCTGACCTCGTTGAAGACCTCCACAGTAACTTGTTTTTGTCCGGGACTGTTAAAGGTGTGTCTCTTCCACGACTTGGTCCACTGAAGCGCGTTCCCGTCCACCGACCAGCGATACTGCAGATCTGAGCCTTGGCTAGTCAGAGCCGTCAAGTTTGTTGAAGCACCGACTGCAACGGGGCGGGCACTGGTCTGCAGGTACACACCTCCAGCTGGTTCCAGGAAGTGGATGGTTCTGTTGACGGACAGCTGGCCCAGGAGGTTGGCTGCCCGGAGGAAGATTTCACACGGACCGGGCTTGGAGAAATTCAGCTCTACAGTCTTCGTGCTTACGTTGAAGGAGCTGACGGGGTCGAGCTCCCGGATGATGTTCCAAGTAAAGGTCATGTTGGTACCTTCTTTCAATCCGGCTTGAAGGTGGAGAACACGGTTGGTAGCGAAGCAACAGCTGTCCAATCCGGTGCCTTCGCCGTCACCAATCTCCTCTGCTAAGATCTGCAGGCCCTCCAACTCACGCTGGACGGACAGGAAGATGCTCGCCTGCGCTGTTCCGACGTCATTCTCCGCCGTCACAATGATGTTGAACGTGCCAACGGAGCGGAAGGTGTAGAACATGGTGTGTGTTTCTGGGATGGCGGTGCAGCGGTCACACAGTATCCAGGAGAACCGGACACCATCTCCCTCCTCCAGCTGGGCCTCAAAGTGGACCGAAGCATTGAGGGGGACGATCACCAAGCTGGCGTTGACCGTCAACCCTCGGATCGGCGCCAGCACAGCAACGGCTGAAACGGTTTGATTCTGGCTCACCGTGTTGGCTGCTTTCAGGGAGATGTTGTAGTTCCCCGAGATGTTGTAGGTGTGGACGATATTCTGGCCTGTGAGCACATTTCCGTCTCCAAAATTCCAGATATAAGTGACATTGGAGGCCAATGAAGCGGTCCTGAAGGTGTACGCTGCTCCGAGAGTCAGGTTGTTGTACTTTGTGCCATTATGGTGGATAAGAACGGGTCCAATGGGCATCAGAACCTCAATCACAGCACTGGCATTACTGACAGAGATGTTATTGAAAACATTGACCGTCACCATGTAACGACCTGGGTTTCTATACGTTGTCATGACGTTCCCAGAACCACGGACCAGCACCGGATCTTCCTCTCTACCAAAGTCCCACTGGTAGCTGTAGTTAAATTCTGGCTCAGCTCTGACCCGGAACCACATTTCCTCCCCCACAGCGTGATGGGACGTCTCAGCAGTCAGGCTGATGTTGGTTAAAGCTGGCTGCACACACACCCAGTTGAAGAAGTTGGCCTTGGTGGCATTGTTGACGCCGCTGGAGAGCAGCAGGGCGAGGTGGTAGTTCCCACTCGTCCTGTAGGTGTGTGACACTCTGGGGCTGCCGTGGTGTGTCTCGTTGGGACTTCCATCCCCAAAGCTCCACTCGTACAGGTGGAGCGACGCGTTCCCGGACACCCAGGCTTGAAAGTTGACGGTGGTCCGCTCTTGGACACATCCAGACGGCTCCATCTTTATGACTTGAAAGACAAACACGTGAACCGGAAGGACGGTCCAGCCGGAGCTCACAGCATTCACGGCAGTCACGTTTACCGTGTAGTTGCCGTCTTTGACATAGCTGTGGGACACGCGAGGCTCAGATGTCATGTAGATTTTACCGTCACCCATCGAGAAGGTCCACGTGATGTTATTCCCTGACTCGAGATGCGCCTGCACCCTGGTGGGACTGTGAAGCTCCGTGGGAGACGAGCTCTCAGCCGTCAGGTGTTCGATCTCCTCATACACAAACATCTCAGCACAAGCCTCTGTGGAACTGATGGTGTTGTTTACTGACACGCAGACAGTGAAGACGCCGCTCCGTTCGGAGGTGTACGCCACGCGGCGACCTTGCAGCGCGGCAGAAGTGTTTCCAAAGTGCCAGTCGTAGTGAATGCCGTACGGGGAGGGCAGCGGGTGAGCTTCGAAATCTGCTGGTTTGCGTGCGAGGAGGAGCTGCGGCTCCGTTTGTATATCGACACGAGTGAGGATGCTGTAGACGCTCATGTTGATGCTTTGACTGATGTTCTCGTAACGATTCGACACTGAAACCAGCGCCGTGTATATTCCTGTACACAACGAGGGGAAAAAAGAGTCATAAGGAAAGGGAGCTAAATTGAGCAATATGTTATTATCGGCATAAAATTGGCTCACGCTCCATTCGTCATGACTGTATGCTGGAACGTCGGGGGAGGGGTTACCTGGTTGAGAGTAGATATAGGTGATGTTGTTGCTAAGCAGGATTTGATTGGGTGATTCTGCACAGAGGAGGGAGGGGGGGTACGGAGGCTTGTATTCAACCTCCTTGTATCCACCGTCACCAAAAGACCATCTGCATCATAAGAGAGACGAAAAACAGCTTCAGAGAAATACATGCCTTTAGTCCCCACAATGTGATCATGTAAACAGATTTATGTCCCCACAACGTGAGTAATACCAGTACAAACACACTAACATATGCAGACACTGGAAAGCTGCAAAGTATGAATCTTTTCTGACGACGCAATAGATGGTTTTGGTAGAGGAGAAGTGGAAACTCTAAACTCAGGAAGCCTCTCTGGACCAACAATAGGAAGAGTGGAGGGAGAGTAGAAGTGAAAAAGTGCTCCAAAGCTGAGAGGGTGGGAAAGTGAAGAAAAAAAAGAAGGAGGGAGTTAAACGAGTGAAATAGAAAGAGTGGAAGAAAAAAACATGTCGAGGGGAAACAGCCGCGCTGAGGGGAAAATTCTTGTCAGCAATCTTCGCAAACCACAGTTATAAATCCAAGACTCCGCTCTGAGTCGACTTCTGCAGAACTATTAAGGCACAGAGGAAGAAACAACCAGAGAAAAGAGCACAGAAACACAGAGAGACTGATAGAGGAGAAGAAAGGACTCGTCACCAACTAACAGATGCACTGTTTTCACTCCGCCTGCAGACATAAAGGACAATAAGAGACATACAGGCCTTTTTTTTGGATCCAGACTTTGCATTTAAATACCACAGTGGATGAAGCTTTAAGCTGTTTATCTATCCATGCTGCTGTCTATCCCCGACCTTTCACCCCCAGATGGTTCGTACCGGAAGGTGGCGGCCACAGACATGTCGAGGAGCACTGAGGTGGTGAGAGTCTGCGTGGAGCCCTGAGGGACCACGTCCGGCACCCCCCTCACCGCCAGGTTGGCCATCGGCTGCAGCCGGTCCACGGTGACGTTGAAGTGCTCGGTGAGCGCGCTGACGTGGTTCATGGCCGTCACCTGGGAGAGAAGTCACAGCTCATTAACTCACAGCTCATTAACTCACATATTCAAACACACAATGTGACCTATAAAAGTCTCTAGTAGATTAACCTGCAACTATTCTGATTATGATCTATCCTTTCATTCAATGTTTAACATCTATCGGTTCAAATAGCCCAAAATAAGCTGGTTTATAAAAATAAAATGAATGGATTTGCATGTTCGATTATTGGTCAGATGAAACAGACAGTTTGAAGACAATAACTTGACGAGCTGTTTTTCACAGATGACATTTACAGACCAACAATTATTTGACTAATTTGACGCTGACAGCTGCATTAGTACAAAATCATGAATTACAGACTACCAAGTGCAACAGATTTCTTTTTAATAAAGTAATTAGCAGAAAGTGTCAAAAATAAAAATATAAAAAACAAAACATGTTTGAAATCAATGTTTTTAGATGCTGACAGGTTTTATGCTGCTCTATATTTTTCACTTTTTCATTTAGTTTGTGCAGCAAAATGCCTGATTAATAACAGGAAAACTGTTCAAGCACAAGATAAAAGTTAAAAATCACAATAGAAATCGTAACTTTTTCATATATGTTGCAGACATTTAGTCTTTGAATGCCTCATTGGAAATCTGGGTATCGAAAACAAACAATAAAAAGAGTGAATATTTGGGCATGTTTGATTGATGCTGAATGAAAACATGACTCACTGTGAGCTTGTAGATTGCAGCGTGCTGGTAGATGACGTTGAGGACTGTGTTGTAATAGGTGAAGTAGGGCTTGTCATCCACAGTCCATTTAAATGTGGGACTGGAGCCTTCACGCACCGACGCTGTGTAGCTCTAAATCACACACAGAGTACAATATATAGAATATCCAGATCAAATATGAACTCTGAACACAACTATCAGTTAAATAAACACACACACTCACCACGACCGACTCCATCAGCACCCTGTGAGCAGGATGCGGCTGCACCGCCAGTCCTCTGAGTGGCTCCTCCAGGTGAACCACCACCATCAGGCTGGCCTCTGTCACGTTGTTGTGGGCCTCCAGCTCCACCTGCACTGGACCACTCCGTTCCTCCCCTCCCAGGCTCAGCTCCAGCACTGCGTACATGCTGGGCTCTGCGACCTCGACCCCTGACCCCGAGCTCGGCCCCGGCTGACAGACAGCGGGACTGGACCAAAACTGAGGTGGACACTCAAGGTGAAAGGTCACACTGCGATTACTGCCGCTCCGAGACGCCCTGGTTTGGTAGCGAGACTGCACACGGAGCAGAAGGTGGGTGTCATTGGGCTGCAGGTAGATGGTGCCATTACGTGCGGGGGGGTGGAGGATCATCAAACCCAGAGGAGGCACCACCCGTAACGGGCACGACGCTGAGGTTGGGTATGATGGCTCGGCAGAGGTCACCTGAAGGTTAATTACATTGGGTCTTAATTATTATGGAAACACACAAGAAATACAGCTGTAGGAAATAAAGACACAAATACCAAACGGACTGTCTATCGCTTGTTCATGGGTTGACTTTTTCTGATAGTAAAAACACAAAATTTAAAAACCTTTGAAATCACAAGAGAGTAAACTCCTACCACAAAATGTTTGAAAGTTAACATTGGTGTTAAAAACTCAACAGTGTGGCCAGATGCATGCTGGGATATGAGGTGCACCTGTGATGACTTACCAGCAGGCTGTAGAGTCCCGGCTGTGGCAGACCAGCAGACATCTGAGCTCCCTGCAGCTGCGTCTCACTTTGTCCCACATAGAGCACTCTGACGGGGCACACTGCTTCCTCCAGCCAGCCTCCCCCGCCGTCCGCCACCAGCGCCTCCACGTCCAGCTCCGGGTCGGGCACAGGCTCATCTGAAGCATCTGTTGACTGTCTGGTGTTGTTGATCCAGAACCACTCTGATTGGTTGAGGGCTAAAACAGGTTGTTGCCCCGGAGAGTGTGGAGAAGACTGGCAGCTGAGAAGGGAGGATGGGCCGGCATCGTGCTGCAGGGCGATTATGTCACCGTGCGACACCAGGATGTCCTCCAGCTGCTCTTGTATCTGGGAGAAGTCAGGATCAGGAGAGTTTCGGAGGCAAAGATCAGACAGATGGAGCTATAATTTCACAGCCTTATCTGCAAATAAATGTCTTTTTTCAACAAAATGGCAGGTCTTGCACGACATCTGTAACTCTTTAAATGTTGATCCAATCTGGTTGTAAACACCCTGAAATTAAGGCTGTCTGTCAGTGAATTGCAGTTTAAAGGCTGTTTACCAGAACGTGTGCAGCTGGTCCTGCTGGCAGAGTGAAGACCGCCTCGTTCTGCAGCGCGTATCGGGGCCTTAGCGTCCCAGCGGGCAGGCGGTGACCGACGGTGCAGTTCGGACAGGAGGACGGCGGGCAGGGACTGGAGAGGGACAGGCACAGTTGCTGGAAGGGACACCACTGCTGCAGTCGGGAGCACCCGGCTGGATCAGCACCACGCGTGGCGTTGGGGACACAAACAGCCAGCGGAGAACACGCCGGACCTCCACAACCTGACACATTACACGCATGTTCTTTGTTATTCAAAAATAATTATTTATTTATTTGTCCTTTTATTGGCTATTTTTGACTCTAATAGGTAGTTTAATCCATAAAAATACACAACATAATAAAAAAAATATAGAGCTATTAAACAAAACAGTCGATTTATCAGCTTCATAAAAAAATATATATAAAGATATTTGGAAGTGAAACTACAAAAAAAACAAGACAACAAGGTGTCACTGTGTTTCGGATCAAACTGGATCAAAGGGGTGAAATCAACATGTTTGAACGTGATGAAGTGAGCCGGGCTGATGTCCGTCTCTGAGTGGGGTCGTGGAAACTGGGTCTCAGGTGTCATTAATATTCCAGTTGAATGATCTTATTATTTCTCCTTCCTTCACTGCACAAAATGAAGACCAAAGCTTTGCGGGAAATGTGCTCGCTCGTCCTGAACAAGCTGCGTTTCTCTCTGGATTTCTGTATTTCATCTTCTCTGCGTCTCTTGACTTCACACGTCGTCGTGTGTCTGGTGATCTCGGACGAGGACGCGAAGCGCTGAACAGAGACGTGACCTTGTTTTCTTGGTTTTCTTTGCTCTCCTTTCTGTCTCCATTCAAACTTTTCTTTCATGGTCACTGAACAAACATGTTTGAGGCCGCTCAGTGTGAGGATGTGTCCGTCTAACGGAGGTGTGGGCTCAGCTGGCTTATACGGGTTCTCTAACACCTGCTGACACTCACTGGGCGCGTGTGCACAGTCTGAATCTGCCTCGTGTGTGTGTGTGTGTGTGTGTGTGTGTGTGTGTGTGTGTGTGTGTGTGTGTGTGTGTGTGTGTGTGTGTGTGTGTGTGTGTGTGTGTGTGAGTGAGTGTGTGTGTTCCACACCTGGTAGCAGCAGGTGCATGCTGGGACAGTGAGGTCTGTACGTCTGGAATCGGACGTGAATTTGTGAGCTGAACTTCCGAGTGACAAATTCTAGGGAGGACAGACGGCCGGCCTGAAGGAAGGTCAGAGCCGGGAACAACAGCATCTGAAAGGAAAATGAAAGAGAAATAAGTTCAAGAACATTTGAGAAGAAACAGTCAATGATGAGTAAGAAGAAACAAGCTGAGACTGACCTCTATGCCACTCCCGGGAGGTGGTGGCGCAGAGGGGCGAGAGGATGGAGCATGGTGCAAAGGATTATGGGTAGGAAACACAGCCATGCCCACCATGTAGACCCCGGCATCCGGAACACGCACTGGAGAGGCAGAAACGGTGAGCGTCCGAGGTAAAGGGAGAGAAGTGGCAGTTATTCAGAAATGATACCGTCCCGCAGGAGCAAATTGTTTTTCAGAAAGAAACCTCTGAGGAAACAAGGAATACACTCCAGTATGAAAAAAACAAAGAAACACCAAAGAAGCACCAAAGAAGCGCCAAAGAAACACCAAAGAAGCACCAAAGAAATGCCAAAGAAGCACCAAAGAAACACCAAAGAAGCACCAAAGAAACACCAAAGAAGCGCCAAAGAAGCGCCAAAGAAGCACCAAAGAAGCACCAAAGAAGCGCCAAAGAAGCACCAAAGAAGCGCCAAAGAAACACCAAAGAAACGCCAAAGAAGCACCAAAGAAGCGCCAAAGAAGCGCCAAAGAAACGCCAAAGAAACGCCAAAGAAGCACCAAAGAAGCACCAAAGAAACGCCAAAGAAATGCCAAAGAAGCACCAAAGAAGCACCAAAGAAGCACCAAAGAAACGCCAAAGAAGCACCAAAGAAGCACCAAAGAAACGCCAAAGAAACGCCAAAGAAGCACCAAAGAAGCACCAAAGAAGCACCAAAGAAGCGCCAAAGAAGCACCAAAGAAGCACCAAAGAAGCACCAAAGAAACGCCAAAGAAGCACCAAAGAAGCACCAAATAAGCGCCAAAGAAGCAACAAAGAAAGGTAGGTAGGTAGGAAGGTATATACTTTATTAATCCCCGAGGGGAAATTTTTTTCGCCACAGCAGCATACATACAGAAGCAATAATAGAAACAATAGAATAAAATAATAGAATAGAATAATATAATAGAAAAGCAATAAAATAAAATAGCACTAAATAGCAGTAAAAAATATAAATATAAAATGCACAGCATATACAGTATATATACAGTACATTATATATCTATATATATTATATACAACAAACCAATAAACACAGTCAACATATATATATGTATATATATACATACAGTACAGTATATATCTATATATATAATATACAAGCAACCAAGAAACACAGTCAACAGTGTTATTGTACTGTGATGGATTTTGCCAGAGGTGAGTTATTGTAAAGTCTTATGGCAGTGGGCAGGAATGATCTCCTGTATCAGTCCTTGTGACAGCGGAGCTGGAGGAACCTTTTAGAGAAAGTGCTCCGCTGTCCCTGCAGCAGGTGGTTGAGAGGGTGGACAGGATTATCCAAGATGGACAATAGTTTGTTCAGCGTCCTCCTCTCCACCACCTTTTCCAGACTATTTTTCCAGAGCACCAAAGAAGCACCAAAGAAGCACCAAATAAGCGCCAAAGAAGCACCAAAGAAATACCAAAGAAACACCAAAGAACACCAAAGAAGCACCAAAGAAATACCAAAGAAACACCAAAGAACACCAAAGAAGCACCAAAGAAACACCAAAGAACACCAAAGAACACCAAAGAAACACCAAAGAAGCACCAAAGAAATACCAAAGAAACACCAAAGAAGCGCCAAAGAACACCAAAGAAACACCAAAGAAGCACCAAACAAGCGCCAAAGAAGCAACAAAGAAACACCGAAGAAGCACCAAAGAAACACCAAAGAAGCACCAAAGAAACACCAAAGAAGCACCAAAGAAGCACCAAAGAAGCACCAGCATGCATCAGCTGTATGGAAACTAACTGTTGGTTTCTGCTGCTGTACGTTACTCCAGAGAAACTCAGCCTCACCAGGATCCTTTCTGTGGAACAGCTGACTGATCAATGCAGTTTAACTTCTGCTGTTTTACACTTTGTGAGACGAGCATGTTCCCCTGATGTACACAACACGTTCTTGGTCGCCATAACAACTTCATCAGAAGTTCTTTTTTTCATAGACTCCACCAGTATAACATCAATCTGACAAGATTGACAGTGTGCTGTCTGATACGGTGGTCAGTGGTACTGGAGCTCCTCAGGGAACTGTTCTGTCTCCTTCCTGTTCACCTTCTACACCACTGACTTCCAGAACAACTCAGAGTCAAGACATCTGCAGAAGTTCTCTGATGACTCTGCAGTGGTCGGTGTATAAGGGATGGACGGGAGGAGGAGTCAGTGGACGGTGTATAAGGGACGGACGGGAGGAGGAGTCAGTGGACGGTGTATAAGGGATGGACGGGAGGAGGAGTCAGTGGTCGGTGTATAAGGGATGGACGGGAGGAGGAGTCAGTGGTCGTGTATAAGGGATGGATGGGAGGAGGAGTCAGTGGACGGTGTATAAGTGATGGACGGGAGGAGGAGTCAGTGGACGGTGTATAAGTGATGGACGGGAGGAGGAGTCAGTGGACGGTGTATAAGTGATGGACGGGAGGAGGAGTCAGTGGACGGTGTATAAGTGATGGACAGGAGGAGGAGTCAGTGGTCGGTGTATAAGTGATGGACGGGAGGAGGAGTACAGGGCAGTAGTGGAGGACTTTGTGGAGCGGGCAGGAAGAAATCACCTGCTCCTGAACGTGGCCAAGACCAGAGAGATGGTGGTCGACTTCAGGAGGAAGACGACGGCTCCACAACCGCTGAGAGTTCTGGGAGAGGAGGTGGACATGGTGGAGGAGTACAAGTACCTGGTGTCTCCATGACAACAGACTGAACTGGAAGACCAACATCAACGCTGTCTACAAGAAGGTGATGAGTCGACTCTTTTTCTTGAGGAAACTTCGATCCTTCAATGTGTGCAGCAAGATGTTGGAGATGTTCTACCATCTGTTGTGGCCAGTGCTTTGTACTTCTATACAAAGGGGCCGGGGAGGGGGGGCAGCATTGGAGCCGGAGATACCAACAGACTTAACAAACTGGTTAAGAAGGCCGGCTCCATCATTGGCTGCAATCTGGACAGTCTGGAAAGGGTGGTGGAGAGGAGGACGCTGAGGAAACTATTATCCATATTGGATAATCTGGACCACCCTCTCCACCACCTGCTGCAGGGACAGAGGAAGACGTTCTCCAAAAGACTCCTCCAGCTGCTGTCACAAGGACAGATACAGGAGATCATTCCTGATCCAGGAGATCATTCCTGATACAGGAGATCATTCCAGATACAGTGTGGGCAATCGAACGCGACGCGGTCGGCGAACGTTGCAGCCGTCGTGTTGGTGGTTTCTTGAAAGTCCGAAAGAAAAAAAAAAAGGTCAAATCGTCCGGCGCCGCTTTTGGACCTCGTGGCGAACCGAACTGAACCGAACCGACCGTCGTACCGAGTGCGGCGGCGTCGACGAGGCCGCTAGCTCCGAGGCGGTTTATCGTTGTCGACGACGACGGCCAATGGACAATAAACGTCGGTAACACATTAATGCAGGGGGGGGGGTTGTTTTTTTTGGTAGTTTTTTTTTTCTCTTTGGTTTAAAACGCGGTTTGTTTGTTTGTTGTTTGGTTGGTTTGTTTTTCTGCCGTCGGAGGCGTTTCCGATATCGGCAACGCACGACTAAAACGAAGTCCATCCTTATTTAACGTTAGTCACCACTGGGAGAACAAAACAAAAGAAAAAAAAAAAACACGCAGGTTTTTATTATTTGCATCCGATTTCTGCAGCGCGATCCGAGAGGTGGATCATTCCTGATCCAGGAGATCATTCCAGATACAGGAGATCATTCCAGATACAGGAGATCATTCCAGATACAGGAGATCATTCCTGATACAGGAGATCATTCCAGATACAGGAGATCATTCCTGATACAGGAGATCATTCCTGATACAGGAGATCATTCCTGATACAGGAGATCATTCCAGATCCAGGAGATCATTCCTGATACAGGAGATCATTCCTGATACGGGAGATCATTCCTGATCCAGGAGATCATTCCTTTCACACAGAAAAAGGTGGGTTTGGATTGTTTTTCTCCCTTAATAATAAAAACCTTCATTTAAAAACTGCATTTTGTGTTTACTTGTGTTATCTTTGACTAATATTTAAATTTGTTTGATGATCTGAAACATTTAAGTGTGACAGACATGCAAAAAAATAAGAAATCGGGAAGGAGGCAAACACTTTCACACCACTGTATAATGTAGGACTGTTCCCATTATTTCTTGTACCCCAAGTCAGAATAAATGAGCCGATTCCTCACGAGTAATACTATATTAAAATATGGAGATGCTTTGATATAATATGCTCACCTTAATGCTGGAAAATGATGAGGACATCTCTGGATGATTCTTATATGTGGCAATGTGAAGTCTGCTCCAATTATAAAAGGAGCTTAAGGGAGTCTTACAGTTCTGAATTATGAGAGAAGTGTTTTGCTTTTTCTTTCTACTTTGTTTTGTGCCACAACTTAATTAAAATAAAATTGATAGTGAAGAAGGGGAACTGGGGAAAATTGCATTTGCAGTGAATCTGTGCGTCAGTTTGAATTTGTTTCTCTTCATATTTCTGTGCGCTGTGTTCGGGGTCGGCGAGCCTACCTTGGGGGGTGTACTGGCAGACGTGGGCCCGCTTGGTGCTGCAGAGGTGGGAACTGGT
>NW_027210842.1:232500-240000 GCF_029030835.1 Brachyistius frenatus | reverse complement strand
TCGGTTCATTAGTTAGTCCTCCGTCCGTCCTGTTCCTCCTGCAGAGCTCCCTGTCGGAGTCACCAGTCGGTTGAGTTGCCCTCCTGACTTGGAAGCAAATGGACACTATAGGTGCCACCTTTTGGTTTGTTTGTTTGTTTGTTTTTGTTTATTGCAATAAAGACTGTATTTTGGAACCGATACCCGAGTCTGTGAGCCTGCATTTGGGTCCTGGTAAACACCACCTCATGACAACCAGAGGTGAAAGGAAAGCGGACACAGGCATTCAGAATTAATGCTGATGTTACTTTATGTCTGCAGAGGGAAATGTTGATGATTTATCACAGCGAACCACGAGCCAATCAGGAAGCACCTCAAGTCCAACAACAGTGGAAGTGACGCTCAAACACTTTCTGTGACACAAACACCCATCAAGCGAATATTCAGAGTTACATCAGCCTGAGAGAACAAAGTCATTGTATTTTGAGGAGTTGTGAAATGCGTCATTAGTCTGCGTTGGTGTTTTTTACCTTTGGCGACCTGGACGCCATCCTTGGTAATCTTCCAGTCGACGTCCAGGGCAGCAGCGCCCCAGCTGACCAGCGTCACCTCCAGGCTCTGGTTGGCCACAGCGAGCGGTGGACAGTGCAGCTCCAGCTTGGGAGGAAGAGTCACGGTCACCTCCCCGCGGGCAGACACCTAAGAAAACAGAACATTACAATCTCTGACAAAAACACACATTTATTGTATTATAATGTAAAGAAAACTAAAAGAAAGCAGCCATGTGACCTGCTGAAGGAAAGGTGTGGAGATCTAACGGATAAGCGGACGGAGATGATTTTCTCACCTCCTTGTGTCCGGCCCACGCCATCAGACCGACCGCATAACGTCCTGGAAGTCCGTATTTGTGAGCGGCGGTGGTGATCCCGGTGCCCGTGGTGTTGACCCGCAGTGAAACGTCACCAAAGTCCCAGGACAGCGTCACCGGCGTGACGGAGGAGGCGGCGGACAGAGTGACGCGCTGGTGAACGCTCTGCAGCGGGAGAGCTTTCAGAGACACCGAGAACTCCACCGCAAACACATGATGAGCCAGAGTCCAGCCGCATTCCTGACAGCAAGGAAAGCATGCGAGGCTTCGCTGTTAATATGCACAAGTATTTCAAAGGAAAACATTTCTCCACTTAATTGTTGTTATTTGTGGTTTCACTATTATTTGTATGGTTTTGAATAAAAACTGAATGAAACATGAGTTTCTCCAATTTTTAAAAAAACTATTCTTCAATTTTCATTTGGAGTTTTTCGAGTTCGTCGGTGCAGGAAACTGAATCTGAGGATAAAAGGAAGTGATTGAAGCCACATCAGGAAGTTGTTGGTTGACTACAGGAAGCTTTCGAGGAAATCCTGAATGTTGTGGAACCAAGAGAAGAACGACTGACAGCAGGAAGCTGCAGCCGACGTGGTCACAATCACAAGCTGCTCAAGTGATGACTGATTGTTGATTATGTGACAAAAATATAAAACAAAGCTTTAACTGGACAATATTCCACATTTTTACATCTGAAGATGATTATGATGATTATTGACAGCTACCTTCATCACGTGGGGGTTCGTGCAGGCGGCCGAACACTGAGATTCGCTGATGAAGTTGGGCTCGGAGTTGGTGCTGCAGAGACACTCGTGCCGGGCGCCGAGGCCGCCGTAGCGGTGGGATGCACCGAAGCACACGCTGTTGCACTGTTCACGGGTGAAATTTCCCGGCGTGGAAGAAGAGAAGATAACGAGCTCACTTCGACCGCCTCCTCCGCTGCTGCTGTCCTCCAGGCAGGCGGCATAATTCAGACCTGAAGCAGAGACATTTAAGACTTAAGAGGATTTAAGGTATCAAACCACACCAGCATAGGAAGTGTTTATTCATCATAAAGACTGCATCATACCGGGACGTTATTTTACCCTTTGATGTAAGTTTTAAAAGGAACTCGCTCACCTGCGTTTCCTTTTATACTATTTATTTTATGATGTAGATTCAAAAGAAGGCCAGATGAGATGTTTTGTGAATATCCTGCCTTTTTATATGCGGGCATGTATTTGCTTTCATACCACAGGTGAGCAGGCTGACGTTGAGCAGCGGTTGGTGGCGCAGCTCAGGCGGGTGGTTGCAGAGCATGGCATTAGGGCGTCGGACTCGCACCCCTTTTTCTTGGAGCCAGCTGACCAACCGGAACAGCTTGCAGTCGCACTCAAAGGGGTTCCCGCTCAGATCGCTGGAGGAGACACGGACACATGAAGAAACTGAACCAGTACAGATCCTGTTAATAAAGCTGAACAATATGTGACGATGATGCGGCAATAAAACATTAATGCTGCTTCTTCATTAAGCGATTAGCTAATTTTAGTTAAATTAATCATCAACCAACCAGTTTTTAAATGTCTATAAGTTGTAACAATTGGTTTGCGATCATGTACATTTTACAACGGCAAAGTAATTCATAGGGACTTATGGTTATGTCACTTTTATCACAATATTAACAAGTTACATGGCCAAACGATGGTAAAAAAATAAACCATAAACCATATTTAAAAAAAGTAAAGCCAAAACTATCCAAGATGTTTTCGTGTTGTTAGATACTTCTTCTCACTCTAGTGTTTGTTTAAGTGTTCATGTTTCTGATAAGTTTGATTTAAAGTCGTAATTAGTTGCTATAAAGACAGGATGTGATGTTGCGATTGACGGATGCTCTAAATAAAGTAGTCATGGCAACAGGAGTGATGGGCGGGACTTTGTCGATACCCCATGATGTCTCCCTTTATATTTATGGTTTAATGTCTGACAACACCCCAACAAAATGGAAAAAAAAAAGTTTAAATAAAAATAATTCACAAATTTCAGCTTTTGCATAAAAGAAACTTCAATATTTTGGGAAATAATGACTTACTGGAGAGTAATAATCACTGAACTAGTAGTTAGCATAATAAGCTAATAAGCTACTAGTCCCTGGCAATAGTTGAAAAGATAAACAAACAAAATGATCAGTTTCGATAATTTACCTTATTAAATGGTGTATTAGTCACTCATTATCATTTATTATAAGCAGACAATTAATTGAACCACAAACACTTTTAAGTTCCCCTATTTAGCTCTAAACATCTAATTATACAGATAATTACACAATAATTCATTAGCTTACAGTTGTTGACAAATCATTTATACTACATTACATTATAGTACATTGTAAACAGCATTTGCTTAGTCACTGCTTACAAATGCTACAATCAGCTTTAAACCATAATGAGATTATTACAAAAGTGTAGCTAAATATGACATCTTTGGAGTAATTAAGGCTCCTGTGGTGGACGAGTGTGACTGCAGCTGTCAGCCAACACAGTGGGCCAGCTAGTACAAAACCAGGACCCTCAAACAGGGAAAACAGCCATCATCATTTAGAAAGAACTAAAGTGGATGAAAGAAGTTGTTGTTGTTTTACACTTGAAATAATATTGAATTTGAAATCAATGGAAATTTGTGGGAGACAATATGAGAGTGGGAGAACAGATGGAAGCAGGAATAATATAAATAAGTGTGTCTGTATATATGAAAAGGATTCAATTCGATTTGAATCATCTTTTCATATTTGTTTGAGAGTTATTCAGAAATAATAAGGATGGAAAGTAATTACTTACATTTGAGTTAAATTACACAGGTTGTCACATATCCGCTCTTCTATGGAGGTGATTTGGTTGTTGCTCAAATCACTGACGGAAACAAAGAGACAAATAAATGTTGACATGAAAACAAAAAGAACAAATCCATTTTTCTTACATTTTTTTTCAACTGCGCTAATTTATGACAATTACTATGATTTTGGCACAAATAATGTTGTGTGGGTTTAGGTGACCTCGGAGTCATTTGAAGAATTAATATGTAAAACTGTTTCTCCTACGTTATCAACAAATTCTATATTAATACAAATGACATTTAGATTTGCGTTTATAAAAAACAAAAAGGGCATATTTACATCCTCGTTACACAAAAATGACTCGGATGTAAAGCACAACACATAAAGGCATGATTTCATAAAAACATAACTCAACAAAAATATATAACCTGAATCCTAAACTACTGGCCTGTGTTATTTCTCCACACATCTTTCCCAACTCCATCCGTCTGCACTGTTTCCACCCCCCACCCCCCACCCCCATCCAGAGACTACATAATGGGGCCGTTGTGTGGTGGTTTTGGAAGGAGCTGATGGAAACCATCAGAGTCCTCTCTCATCACACACAAACATGCACACGCATGTGCTTAAACGCCCATCCAGTGGGTGGAAGAAGTAAGGTAATGGATGGGGGGGGGGCAACAGATGGAGAGAGGGAGGTAGGGGGAGTAATTGAACTTAATCATGGTGTGATAAGTGTATGTGTGTATGTGTGTGTGTGTGTGTGTGTGTGTGTGTGTGTGTGTGTGTGTGTGTGCGTGTGTGTGCGTGTCTGTGTGTGTGTGTGTGTGTGTGTGTGTGTGTGTGCGTGCATGCGTGTGTGTGTGTGTGTGTGCGTGTGTGTGTGTGTGTGCGTGTCTGTGTGTGTGTGTGCGTGCGTGCGTGTGTGTGCGTGTGTGCAGTACGAGGTTTTTTTTGGTCCAGCTTACTCCTGGGATTTGTGCCTACTTAAACCCAGACTAAGAATAAACCCGGCCTTCCTGTCCTCTGCTCTCCACCTCACATTTGCTTCGGGTTCTTCCCTCAGACTTCGTACTCACATGACTGACAGCGGCCCGCAGCAGAACACTCCTCTGGGGAGGACGTTGATCCTGTTCCCTTGAAGATACCTGAAAGATAGACAGAAACACGAGATACAAATAAACACAGATACACAACATGGTTTTGGTCCAATTACATGAACACACAATGACACCATGCAGTGTTTACTTACAGCTCTTTGAGGCCAGTAAGACGATCTAACAGGCTGGTATCAAGGGAGGAGATGTGGTTCTTGGACAGATCTCTGAGGGAACAAACCAACATATCCACATTTAAGTGGGGGCAAGACACACACACAGAGTCATTTACACCACAATGGGGCTGAAGAACCAAACGTAGTGACAGCCAGGGAGAGAGAAGGTGAAATGTTTAGGTCACTTGAACAAAGGTGAAGATGAATATATCCAGAAACATGAAGATGTGCCAGAGAACACAATGCTGAGACCAACACAGGGCTTTCTGGTTCGTTTTTATTTTTTTGCAATGACACATCACATTATAGATGGATGGTTTTAGATCATTTAGTCAATGTATTCATCAATCTAAAGGTCTGAGTTTCTTAATTTGTATTACTTAAAGGTTCGTACCTAAAGTCATTATTTTTTTATGTATTTTTTAAGGGAGCTAAAAGAGGGTGACAGAAACTACAAAAAAAAACACCAGAACCCCCCCAAGTAATAAAACTGCCCTGTAGCATCCAGGACCGAGTTCACACACACACACACACCGTTCACACACACACACACACACCGTTCACACACACACACACACACACACACACACCGTTCACACACACACTGTTCACACACCGTTCACACACACACACACACACACACACACACACACACACACACACACACACACACACACACACACACACACACACACACACACACACACACACACACACACACACACACACACACACACACACACACACAACGTTCACACACACCGTTCACACACACACTTTCACACACACACCATTCACACACCGTTCACACACACACACACACACACCGTTCACACACACACCGTTCACACACACACCGTTCACACATACACCGTTCACACACACACACACACACACACACACACACACACACACACACACACACACACACCGTTCACACACACACTGTTCACACACACCGTTCACACACACACACACACACCGTTCACACACACACACACACACACACACACACACACACACACACACACACACACACACACCGTTCACACACACCGTTCACACACACACCGTTCACACACACACACACACACACACACACACATCATTCACACACCGTTCACACACGCACCATTCACACATACACCATTCACACACACACTGTTCACGCACACCGTTCACACACACACACCGTTCGCACACGCACCATTCACACATACACCATTCACACGCACACCGTTCACACACACCGTTCACACACACCATTCACACACCGTTCACACGCACACCGTTCACGCACATCGTTCACACACACCGTTCACACACACACACACCGTTCACACACACACACACACCGTTCACACACACACACACACCGTTCACACACGCACCATTCACACACACACCGTTCACACACACCGTTCACACACCGTTAACAGTATGTACGTAGAAATGAAACACACCATAATGTTTCGTGAAGTGATCGCTCTGTGTAGTAAAGCCTCAGCAGCACAACGACCAGATACGAGTCAGAGAAAAAGAAACAGCTGAGTGGCAAGAAGCCCGAAGCTGAGAGGACCAAAGTCATCGTGGAGAGAAACAACGAGATCATCCACATCTCTTCTCTCAGCTAGATGTTCAGAAAACACTACATTCACAGAAAAATGAAAAACAAGACAAGTGTGTGTGTGTGTGTGTGTGTGTATGTGACACCGTGTGTGTGTGTGTGTGTGTGTGTGTGTGTGTGTGTGTGTGTGTGTGTGTGTGTGTGTGTGTGTGTGTGTGTGTGTGTGTGTGTGTGTGTGTGTGTGTGTGTGTGTGTGTGTGAACAGACCAGGAGAGAGAGAGAGAGCCCGTTCCCAAAAGGAAACATCTGTACATTCCAGACAAGCTGTGTAAGAAAGATGGAGAGAGAGAGAGAGAGAGAGAGAGAGAGAGAGGGAGGGAGAGAGAGAGAGGAGAGAGAGAGAGAGAGAGAGGGGGAGAGAGAGAGAGAGAGAGAGAGAGGGAGAGAGAGAGAGAGAGACAGAGGGAGAGAGAGAGAGAGAGAGAGAGGGAGAGAGAGGGGGGGGAGAGAGAGAGGGAGAGAGAGAGAGAGAGAGAGAGAGGGAGTTGACCGACATTAGGCTCCGCCCACTGGTTGATCATTGACACATCAGGCTGACACCTCGCCTTATGTGATGCTGTCACTATTGATGCTAGGTGTGTGTGTGTGTGTGTGTGTGTGTGTGTGTGTGTGTGTGTGTGTGTGTGTGTGTGTGTGTGTGTGTGTGTGTGTGTGTGTGTGTGTGTTTAACATGACCATATAATGTGACCTTCACCATGTCTATTAGCAACAGACTCCCGTTCTCTCAGCTACCCCTGGACACACATGGTTTTACTTACACACACACACACACACACACACACACACACACACACACACACACACACACACATGGTTCTGTTTTAGTAACGGTGTGGCCAATGATCTAACAACTCCTTATAAGGCCTGTCTGGTGCCACTTATTCTGAGCCCGAGGATGAGAAAACACACACACACACACACACACACACACACACACACACACACAC
>NW_027210842.1:47500-225000 GCF_029030835.1 Brachyistius frenatus | reverse complement strand
ATTCTCTCCTGTGGATTACTTCAAATGTTTGCTGGAACATTGTGAAAACTTCCACTAAATCTATTACAGAAGCTGAAATTCACAGATTTTGTCAAGGAGTTGTAAAGCGAAAGGTTGTCAAACTAAAAACTAAAAAGCTGAAACAATGATCTGGGCATCCAGTCTTCTGTCCTTATTTTGATTGTATATCTGTTGTTTTATCATATCAATCCAGACAAACTTATTTTTGGGAAATATGTTATTTGACATGTTAATTTTCTTTAAATAAAAACCTTTTGGTTGGTTTGGTTTTGTTGTGTAAGCTAGTGAGTGTTAAGTGTAAATTCTGAGTGGACTTTAAAGAACCCTGCTGTCAGGCTCTATTCAACCCTGTCTGCATATTAGATGGATGAACAATGAGTGTGACTGCACATCTCACCGACTTGTTGTGGGGTCATTGAAACCAAAGCTTGAAACTAACTGCAACTAGTTGTAACTAGCTATAATTAGTTGTAACAAGCACAACTAGTTCTAACTAACTGTAATGGGCTCCAACTAGTTGTAACTAGCTGTAAATATCTGTAACTAGCTATAATTAGTTGTAACTAGCGCAACTAGTTCTAACTAGCTGTAACAGGCTCCAACTAGTTGTAACTAGCTCGAACTAGTTGTAACTAGCTGTAAAAAGCTCTAACTAGCTCTAACGGGCTCCAACTAGTTGTAACTAGCTGTTACTAGCACGAATTCGTTCTAACTAGCTGTAAAGGGGCTCCAACTGGTTGTAATTAGCTGTAACGGACTCCAACAAGTTGTAACTAGCTGTAACGGGCTCCAACTAGTTGTAACTAGCTGTTACTAGTTGTAACTAGCTGTTACTAGCACGAATTAGTTCTACCCAGCTGTAAAGGGGCTCCGACTGGTTGTAACTAGATGTAACAGGCTCCAACTAGTTGTAACTATCTGTAAATAGTTGTAACTAGCTCAAACTAGTTCTAACTAGATGTAACAGGCTCCAACTAGCTGTAACTAGCTCTAATTAGTTGTAAATAGCTGTAACGAGCTCTAACTAGTTGTAACTAGCTGTAACAAACTCTAACTAGTTGTAATGAGCTGTAAAGAGATCTAACTAGCTGTAACGGGCTCCAACTAGTTGTAACTAGCTATAACTAGCTGTTACTAGCACAAATTAGTTCTAACTAGCTGTAACTAGCTGTAACGGGGCTCCAACAAGTTGTAACTAGCTCTAACTAGTTGTAAATAGCCTTAACGAGCTCTAACTAGTTGTAATGAGCTGTAACTAGCTCTAACTAGCTGTAACAGGCTGTGACTAGCGGTGAGCAGTGTGCTAAATAATTACAGGACTTGTGAAAACTCAGTAAACTTGGTTTATGGTTCAGCTTCCAACATAACTGCTGGCCTGATGAATTTTATACAGTGCTTGTTGATTGATTGATCCAGTGCCAACTAGTCCGCTGCACGAGTGCGTCACATGATGTCCTAGTTTTCGAGATATGTGAGCAATGAAATGCATTGTGATTGGTTGAAATACACGGAGACGATGAGCTCTGATGTTGTGCTCAGAAGTGAATTTTCACCTCGCGGTACTCGTGTCTATCTGAAATGAAAGATGGCTTTCTATCTTCAAAACACTTTCTGGTGGAAAACGATTCTGCTTTATTTTGTAATATTTTCCGCATCCTCAGAGTACACAAACTGACAAGGCTGCTCTGTCACTGTTCCCCCAGTTTCCCATGCAAAGGCTCTGCTGCTGCAGCCAGGTAGTTAAAATCACTTGGTTTCAACTCGAGTAAATTCACATCAGAACAACTTATTTCACTCTTTTCAAACTCATTTTCAGCCGCTGCCCTCCAGCTGCTGAGCTGCAGTATGCGGTTTATGCAGCCGCCTCGCTCACTGAGAAGAATGTCTCGTTGGACACAGATAGTTAATGTGATGCATAAAACCATGAACTATTTAAACATGAAAGACAGCAAGTGGCTTCTTCTGAAGGTATGAAAAGCAGCTCGCTTCAATCAAGACAATTATCCCTATAAAATAAAAACTGTATTTTAGCTTTTATGTCAAACTGTTATTTTCCAGTCTGATTGTATACGTTTCCTCTTCAGGCTTCTCTGTGTGAACATAAACACATCTGGCTGACGTTTTACAGGAGGACCTGCAGACAGCTGTTTGAACGATGCCCAGTAAGGCTCGGAGGACGTCAGTGTATTTTGGATGGAAGCTGGACTGAGAAAAGGGGTGCAGTGCTACAAATTTACAGGAGTTTGAAAAAACCTTCAAAGACAAAAAGACAAACGACAGTCTGGTGGATGTTTCATCAGCGATATCCACCCACAGACACGCAGGTCTTTTTGTGAAAATGAGTTCCGTTTCCAGCCCGCGGTGTAACCGCCACTTCACCGAGTTCATAATGAACCAAGATGTTTCTGCTGCCAGCAGTAAAAATGTTCTCAGTCTACAGACACACGGTGCAGAGGACGATGGGAGCCGTCTAATGTTCTTCTTCTCTCGCTGTTTCTTGCCTCATTCTCTTATTTATGACCTCCTGGAATGTCTGCACTTCAGTGAGTGATGTCATTAGTTACTTTTGCCATGGCAACACAACAAATTCTCCCTGCATATGGTCGGTACATTCAATCTTTCCTTTCCCACTTCATTACAGTGTGTGTGTGTGTGTGTGTGTGTGTGTGTGTGTGTGTGTGTGTGTGTGTGTGTGTGTGTGTGTGTGTGTGTGTGTGTGTGTGTGTGTGTGTGTGTGTGTGGGTGGCTGAATGGATGGTGGAGGAGAAGAGGACAGATAGAGAAGAAACGAGCAATGAGAGAATTTTTGAAGAGATTTTGAGTATCGCCTGTTTGACCAGTTGTGAAGCTTCATGAAGCTCAAAACTGGTTCCACTAAATAAAATAGTTTTAAAAGTACTTTACCAGCAGCATGACTATAGGCTATATGTATGCATATTGCTGCCATGGCAACACCACAAAGTCTCCTGAGCAGGACAGACAAGACTACGGTATGTGAGACTAGAGATGGGACATGATTTTTCAACGTTGAATAGTCATTCAAATATTTGAAAGAACTGGCGAGCAGCTGAGCAGAGACATTAGAGAAGCACCAAGCAGGCAGTGATCAATAATCAATGGGCAGACAAAGTGAGTTTAATGTTGGACGTGCATCACAAACAATCCAATTAGTCCAAGGCCATGTTGAGCCCGAGTTTACAGCACATCCATTTCTCTTTGTGAGTGTGTGAATGACTTTACTCTTTTGGTATTTTTACATTTTCCCAGCATTGATTTGGAGCAATAAATGGAGTTTATGAGCAGCAGCTCTGTGCAGCTTTTTAAGAACGGTGTAGACTTTGAGTGCAGTTCTTTAATGTTGACAGTACGGTATCCATAACTCTACTATCATCATCATGGAAGAACATTCGCTTCTATAAACTACTGATTAGCTGATGAAGCTTTTCTAATGAAATGCTTGTTTGTAATTAAGGATGGTCATGATTTTCTAAAAGTCAGGAAATCAAAGAATCTTATTGTTTATACAACGGTCGTTTTATTTTGCCCTATTTTTACAGGCGCAATGTAGTAATACATGGCTACCACCAGCAGGTGGCGGTAATGCACCTAAAAGTTGTTTGTCAGCCAACATTAAACAACACAAGGAGGAGAACACATTGCTACCTGGCTCCCGTAAAACTATAAACCCAGAAAGGAGGTACGGAGCGGCCTCTCCAGGTGAAGCCAGCCTACTATTTGGATGGCGAGCTTCGTCACCAGAGGATGTGAGTTTGATGTTCGACGTGCAGAACAAACAACGACCCTAAAAGATGAAGCTGAAGTCTGCTTCTCATCCGTGTTGGAAAAGGACAGACCGTCCTGATCAGGGTATCTTCAGACAGACCTTCAGTGCATTTATAATTCACTTCATTTGTCCACGGTTCTGTGGTTCTGGGACACGCACACTATTATAATGATTTGTGTCACAACAATCTGCATGCTGAACAAAGGCACTTCAAAAAGCTGACTTTCATTCCACAAACATTTCCCAGAAGTGACTTCAGAGCTGTAAAACTCTCCGTATGAAGTGTGAAGACATTTTATTATGTGTGTGGTTGGAGCAGATGGACGAGGAGAGGAGAGGAGAGGAGAGGAGAGGAGAGGAGAGGAGAGGAGAGGAGAGGAGAGGAGAGGAGAGGAGAGAGAGAGGAGGAGAGGAGAGGAGAGGAGAGGAGAGGAGAGGAGAGGAGAGGAGAGGAGAGGAGAGGAGAGGAGAGGAGAGGAGAGGAGAGGAGAGGAGAGGAGAGGAGGAGGAGCCTGTGGCCCCTGATGAAAGCCGTTGCTAAGTAGCGTTCAGCTGGCTGAAGTTACACCTCTGACACCGTTTGGATCTCTGGGAAGTGAAGTCCATAAAAACAGCTGCGATTACAATTCATAGCCACAGATGACGCCACAGAGAAAGAACAATTGTAACCTCATGTTATCGCACAATTACATGATTTACCTGATTTACTTGAAACACAAGTTCAAGTGTAAATATCAGATTCGGCCTGAATAGCTTCCATTGTGCTGGTAAATAAATAAACGCTGCACATGTACTGAAAACTGTGAAATGGTGAACTTGGCAGTCGTCGTCAAAATAAAAGACATCATGCATCACAAAAGTACTGAGTAAATATTCTCAGTTATATTTACCTCTGCTGTAAAACACCCAGACTCACACTAACAATCATATCCATTATTACTCATTTACATCTCCTGGTTGCTGTTGAAGGACACTCCTCCTCTGAGCTGATGACGTGAATCAAGTTTACATCCAGTTCGTCTCCTCTGGCCTGAAACGACCCATCTGCTCTGACTATTCATATTTGTGAGGATAAAACCTACAAAGGCTTTAATTGGCTGTATTTTCAAGTCTGAGGCCATATTTTCTTTAAAAGTCTTTTGTTTATATAATCACTGATATAATAAATGATACACAGTACACCGTATATATAAAACATCAGTTTAGCACTATTAACTGCCAAACAAGCTGCGAATGCACTTTATGAACATGGACAGACTGAACCGTCTCTGCTCATCTCCAACAGGAGAAGGAGGACTTCATGAGGACCGACTCATCGCTCATCTCTCTGCCTCAGACAGCCTGGAGGCCTTTTGGCTTTTTTAACGATGGTATTTATTATATTCTTCTTAAATTCTTTTGTTCTTTCTGTCCTGGAGCAGATGTGAGTGAGTGTAGCGTCACAATGTTCCTGTGGGGATTAATAAAGTATTTCTGATTCTGATTATCCAGACAATACCTGTTCCTATTCTTTCAATAATGAGTGGATCGGTACCACCGGCCCGGCAGCGCCTGCAGCAGTACACTTAAATCTGCACTGGATCTGGGCTGAATGTCTCTTTCTGCCATGAAATCAGAGTTAATTAAGAGAAAGAAAATCAGATTCCAATCCTCCTGTGGAGGCTAGGAGCTGGAGGAAAGAGTTGAGATGAGTAAGGACAGTCATGTTCCAGTCAGTCACCTCCATGTATGTCTTCTACAGAAGGACACAGGATGTTCATCAGGACAGATTCAATTAACATTCCTGGAGAGTCTGCTGCAGGATCTGTCTCTAATTAACGTCTCTACCTTTTCTATGCAGATGCTATCGCTAAATGTAAAGTGACTCCAAGGAAAGCTGTTGAAATTAGAGGCAACGCTGAATCCAGTAAATATGACTAATATCCAGGCCGCCTCTAGTGGGAGCACATCGTTTCATTACGGACCAATCTGCATTTCCAAATACTACCATGCTGATTCAGTGAAGCAGCAGGTCAGCTCTGACTACATGTCTGCTACATGCAGGAAATACTAGTTAGATTTAAAGAAAGGAAATAAATAATGGAGAACAGAGAACATGTGGTTCCGTCGGCACAGAACAAAATGTTCTCACTGCAGCTGGACCAGCAGGATCAGAACCGCAAACACCGGGAACACTTCTCTGGACAGATACAGGTCCACACACACACACACACACACACACACACACACACACACACACACACACACACACACACACACACACACACACACACACACACACACACACACACACACACACACACACACACACTCTGGCCTTTGACAGAGGTCACACAGAAAAAAGTACTCTTAAGAGTGCATTGAAGATTGTTTTAATTTTCCCTTCGTGCGTCTTCATATTGTTCCTCTCAACGTGTCCTGGATGGATTTGTCTCTTTGGTTTTTAACAACCTCCTCTGGTGAAACTCAGCCGGTTTGGTGCCAGTTTTTCGAGGCCACTTCAATGCAATCGGCCCATCTGCTGGAGCATTTATGCATGAAGCTGCAAATTATTATTGTCAAAGCTGGTCGAATGACAGAAAATTGTGACAATGACCTATCCAAATATCTTGGAGCCAAGGATGAGATATTCAGTTTGCTGGGTTCAAACTGCAAAGATGATAAATTAAATGGAGAAAAGCAGCAAATATTCACATTGAAGAAGCTGGAAGCAGCTGAACACTCACAAGTTGCTCAAGTGATTAGAGATAGCTGCTTCATTTGAGGTCAATCTACTTTTATATTTAGTTGTTTCAACTCAATGTTGAACAACAACAAAAAATAAAATCACAAATAAAAACAAGCTGGAGTAAAAAACAAGGTGACAAGGAGTAAATAAAGATGTGGCAGTAACTGTGAGGACGGCTCACTGAACGTCACTGACGACATTCACAATAAGGGATTTGTGGAAAAGAGAAAAAGTAAGAAAAAGCAGTCTGTTACATAAGACTTAATATATAATATATATATTATCTATAGCTAGAATATACAATATAAATATAGAAGAGAGTTGGTTATAACTGCTCAGGAGTGATGGTTAAAGTAGACTCAGCTCTAAATCTGTTCTAACCAGGTTGAACCTGTTCTAACCAGGTTGGACCTGTTCTAACCAGGTTAAATCTGTTCTAACCAGACTGAATCTGTTATAATCAGGTTAAATCTGTTCTAACCAGGTTAAATCTGTTATAACCAGGTTAAATCTATTCTAACCAGGTTGAATCTGTTCTAACCAGGTTGAACCTGTTCTAAACAGGTTAAATCTGTCCTAACCAGGTTGAATCTGTTCTAACCAGGTTAAATCTATTCTAACCAGGTTAAATCTGTTCTAACCAGGTTGAATCTGTTCTAACCAGGTTAAATCTGTTCTAACCAGGTTGAATCTATTCTAACCAGATTGAATCTGTTCTAACCAGATTGAATCTGTTCTAACCAGGTTGAATCTGTCCTAAACAGGTTAAATCTGTCCTAACCAGGTTAAATCTATTCTAACCAGGTTAAATCTGTTCTAACCAGGTTGAATCTATTCTAACCAGATTGAATCTGTTCTAACCAGGTTGAATCTGTCCTAACCAGGTTATCTGTTGAATCTGTTGATGGGAGTTGATATGCTCTCCACTGTACATCCAAATCTTTCAGTCACTGTACTTACAGCACGTTGGTGGCCAGCGGGACGTCTGCCGCCGCTGGGGCCCTTTCCAGCCCGATGTTGGAGCAGTTGACGACGCAGGACGGCTGCGGCCCCGCCAGGGCACAGCTGCAGTTACCGGGACAGGGGCTGCAGCTCCGGCCGCCGCCGTCCCCCTGCGGCCCGGAGCCCCATGCCTCCAGGCAGCAGAGCGCCAAAAGCAGACTGGAAAAGAAGCTGAACTTCGGGACGCAGACGCCATGTTTTCGCTTGGATAAAGTGTGTCCATTTCCACAAGGCATAGCTCACTCACATCTCATCGCCTCTGCTGGTGAAGTCCTCTTCAGTCTGGGAAGGAACAAAACGCGCAGAACAAAGGCGAACACGCGTCCTCTGGCACAGCTTTCATGTGAAGACACAAAAACAGAAGAAGGGACCAACTTGTTGACACCGTTATTTCCCTTGATCTTCCCCAGCGTTATTTCTTTTCCTTTACTGGTCGAATTCCTTCTGAAAATCTAACGGAGCTTCTCCAGAATCCTTTTGAGGGGAAAAAAAGTTTTGGAGAACTTCCTCTCTCCTCCTCCTCCTCCTCCTCCTCCCTCTTCATTTCATGCAGTTCCTCGAGCCGCCGCTAAAACTTGGTCTCAGCATTATTTCCTCACATTCCTGTCCTCATGTAAAACAGGATGAAGTTAGATTTAATATTATAGAGCTCCAAAAAACAAACATGTAAATTAAAAATAACTATAAAACAGGACACAGTTTTCTAGAAGCCAAATTTACAAACTGAATCATGTCTGAAATAATTTCTCCTTCTCTTTCTTTTATATTGTTTAACTTGTTAGGAAACACAATGCAACCATAAATGTATTCAGGAAAAGCTTCAATATTTGTAACACAAACCTTTCTACAGAGTAAAAATGAAGGATGGATCTGCAGATCCTTTGTCACTCAGCTCAGCATGTTGTCTTTGTATGTTGATTTTCTTTTGTTTTGGGGGATTTTTGTAGTTAATTACAGACAAATTTATCGTTAGCCTTGCTTGAGACATGTACCCGTTAACATTCAATGTTTCCTCCAATCAACAGCCCTTCAAGCTGAAGTACACGGTATCCTTTAGGCTTAGTGTCTCTGAAGTAAAAACAAAATTGGCTGCTGTCCTGCAATTTAATTGTAAAATTACAGTTGTGGCACTATACGTTATACTATACTATATTTGAGGAGAAAAACGCGTGCGAGTGGAGGAGAGGCTGTATCAAATGTTTTAGGCCATGTAGTAACATTTCAGAAAGTTTTTATGACTTCTTCAAACACAAGGGGAGATACAACAATCTTAACCACTTAACATTGAGTTTCCCTCTTTTCTGTCTGCATGACATTTAGCCTGAGTGAATATTCAAGTCCATAACTGGCGGCACTATTGAAATCAATAAAATATTTTCAACATATTCAGCATCCTTAAAAACTGAAGAAAAAGCACACTGTGTGGATTTGAAGAGAGTTTGTTGAACCGTCAGAGGCCATTCAAAAGAGCTGAGTGCATAAAGCCAAGAATAAAATCAATTAATAGGTCAAAAGAAGCAAATCAAATTAAATAAATCCATTAAATTAAAATATGACAATAACGACCGACCAGCTATGCTGTACGGTCGTTATAATGATGTAATCGCAACAAAGAAAATTCATGTGAAACTACGCATTGTGAAATGAATTACATCAAAGGCCTCGGAGAACTTTCTATTAGGTTGAGTTGAGGCCCATTTTTGATCACTGGGGAACTGGTTCTGTGAAGAGCATAGTTTCTTGAAATAGATATGAACAAAGACATTACAAAAAGAAAGTCACCTATACCAAATATTTATAGTTTGAACATGTGTCCCTGTTCAAAGATCTGAAACAAATGTTTCTTATTTTCTAGAATAAAAAGGAGTTTCACTTCAAGGCCAGTCGTGATTTTATACAGTATTATATTGTGATTATAGTATATATTTTTATTTTGGAAGGATAGTCGTCCGTTGGCTGGCAGTGGGTGGAGGAGACGGATGCTTTAGTTACTTCCCTCATCAGAGAGCCCATCTGATCTGGAGCTGTGTCTCTAAAGCTCGTAAACCCCGGCATGGCTGAAGTACCGCCTTGCTGAAACAGCAGCAGTATAAAGGAGGCTTTTCAGGCACTTCTCCAGTGAACAGTGACAAGGAGGGAGGAAAAGGACAAAAAGGTCAAGACAATTCACGTCATGTTCAACTGCAAGACCCATAATTAAAATCAAAGGGCTTCACGGGCCACATTATCCGAGGACACAAAGGAACTATCGTCCCAGAAAAAGCTGAGAAAAACCTCCACAAAAAATTCTGAGGGCATTAATCCATAGATTTCTGAGCCACCAGGGATCTCTTCATAACCTTTGTTACCTGCAACCATGATCCAACCTGGTATCATGTCAATCCATTTTATCCACCTATCAGTCCTCCACAGGATTCTGTGGCAGTGGCAGTTTAAAAAGTACTCACCAATATGACCAAGGTCGAAGGAGGTCATGAGGCAAACTATAGAGCATAATGAAGTCAGAGGAGGCTGCAGGGTGGGCTGGTGGATCAATAATGTAACACATTTACAGTAACCTACATAATGTATGTTTAGTAATCTGCATGACATACATAATTTATTTGACTTATCTTAACCCAAACCAGGGCACTTTCCTAAATCTAACCACGTAGTTTTGGTGGCTAAAGCTAAGGCACCTTATTTAGGACACGCTGTCTGATTTCAGTTGATTTCAGCCATCCAGCGTGTCCTTTTAGTTTGGAATTTATACAAAATATGCATAAAACTGTGTGTCCTGTAGCTCCCACTCTGCTGAAAGGCCTGCGGAGCTGCTGAAGCAGTTGGTCCTAATGGATCAGAGGTTGTACTTTGTATTTGTCTGGCCTGGACTGGTCCAGTCTGGGCCGGGTGAAGGTAAAATGAGCTTGGCTCCTGTTTGGTTATGGGGAGGGTCCTCCAGCCCAGCCAGGAAAACAGCACTTACTGAGGCCTCTGTCTGTGTTATTGTAGGAGACTACAGGAAGAGAGGTGGGGGAGGGGAGGGGGGGTCTGGAGATGGAAGCACAGAGAGAGGAATGGAAGACTTGTTGTCATTAAAGGCTGCAGGAGAGGAAGTTGAGGATGTGGCAAAAAAAAAGATGATGAAGAGGAAGAAGGAATAAAAGGAGCTGATCATGACGAAGCGTAAACAGACATGAAAAACTCAACAATAAAAAGTAACTGGTTTCATAATATTTAACATTCGTGTGCATGAATTACGACTCATTTGACAATAACAGTTCTAATATAACACTTCTTTTAGCTAATCTACATCTGCCAGCATCGGTTCCCCATGACTTCATGTAAGAATCATTTCAAATTCATTTTGCTCCTCACCATTGATCATATCCAGATACTACATTTTAGAGATGAAGACCACAAAGCAAAGTTCCTTTCTTCTGTTTTACACCTTCACTCCACAACATTCATTTTATGGACAGTTTTTTCCCCACTGCTTTTATTGAACAGAAAGTTCCTGTGGAGGTTCAGGAGCAGGCGAACACCCCTGGACAGGTCGGCTTTAGTCCTGCCTGCACACAACACACAAGCATAATACATCCTGAATAGACTGTGTTGTCGTCCCACTGTACTCTATCATCATTAGAAACTAACAGCAGACATATGTTCATCTAATAATAGCAGCGAGGCAACAGAGCAAAGGGCCGATTGTATTAGTGCAAGTTTCATCAGTCCCACCTCAACCTCCATACGCAAGATCTGAGAAATGTGTTCTTTAAACATAAAACTGATGAGCAAAATCTTCTGTAATCTGAATTCTATATATTTGTTGGTTGTAAATGAAAAATGCTAAAGGACATTTTTGCAATTGTTGCCAGTGACAATAATCAGTTAGAATATAAAATACTGAAAGAACAGAAAAGAAGACAGAAGTTGGAGCTTATTCAGTTGCACAAAGACGTGAAGGTTTTATCCAGCAGATGTACCGAGGTCATACAACAGGCAGGTTGTTCTCAATTGGTCTTTATGGCCACAGGAAAGTTCCATATCGTCGATCTTAAGCTACAAACCCAATTTGGAGCCAAAACAGCAGTGAGCACGAGTTGCTGAAATCCTGCTGTGAGAAATATCTGGATTCAGAGAGCAGGCTGCACCATCTTTAAATATCAAATCAAATCAAATCTTCTATCTGATCAAGGAGAGTTAGTATCTTCAACCACTCAGCTTCCTGTTTTCTCCTATTGTAGTTTCTTTGTTTTACCTGCCTAAACCATTTTCAGTTCACTGAGGATACTTGGAGGAGGCTTGCTAACACTTAAATGTTTAAATGCGAGCTGATGTACAAGCGCAGCACGGCGGGTGAATCTAAAGGTACTCAGACGAGATGTTGAACGCAGAATTCCTCAAGATATCTGCAGCAGGAAGTAAATGTGATTAGTTTGGGACACAGCATCTGTTCAGCTAACGGGGCAGTCGTGGACTTGGTGTTACCCCACGGGTTTTCGAGCCCTATGCTACTTTAAATGTGGATCAAATCATAACTCCCGCAGCTCTTTTAGACTTTCCAAATGTTATTTAACAAAATGGATTAAATTCTGACAGGGAAACCATCCAAATCCATAAAACAATTTATCCACGGTTTTACAGCTACAACATTGGCACCAGACGAGGCTGTGGCGGAGCCAGTGACGTCAGCTTGTGTCAAAGGTGTTTTTATAATACTCTCACTGGCAGAAGGGGGAGACAAAAGCTCCGCTGGCAGCTTTAAGGGCGCGCAGGTGAAATCGTAACAGTGATCGTAGCAGCAAACTCCTCCATGTTTATTGTTTATTGTGTCTCTACGCTGTTCTTTTCTGTCTCTGCTCTCCACTCATCCTCATTAAGGCAGATGGCTGCCCAGAGACAGTTCACTTCCACTCCGTGATTGGCTGATTCGATGTTTACTGATTGAGAGCAGCTCAACAGAGCAGCAGTGTATAAATCTGCTTGTCTACTGCCATCAGACTATATTTTTTTCTCTGTGCAACAATGCTTTCCAGCTTTTGTTTATTTATCTTACACACAAACTGCCCACAAGACAATAATGTCCTCTGACAGGCTGGTAAGGTCAACACTCGGGCTGCCTGGTCGCTGCACTCCAGGGGATCCTGGTGGAGGCAGAAATTCTTCACTCTTTACTCGCATGGGAACTTAAGACTAGGTGTGTGTGTGTGTGTGTGTGTGTGTGTGTGTGTGTGTGTGTGTGTGTGTGTGTGTGTGTGTGTGTGTGTGTGTGTGTGTGTGTGTGTGTGTGTGTGTGTGTGTGTGTGTGCGTGCGTGTGACTAGTTAGTTAGTGGGAGGCAGCATCCTCCTCTTCCTGCAACCATGTTCCCTGCAGAGAAGGTAGGAATACATCGAGAAACAGGTGACATGGGAGTCCCGGATAAATGCTCCGGTCACCGAGGCGCAAACATTGTGATGTTTGTGTCTGCTGTTATTCTGTAGTTCTCCTTTGTGTGAGTGTGTTCAGGGAGAAAGTGACTAAGGAAGAAATGTCTGCTAGTAGCTCATTTTCAAGTGACTGACATCTAGAAATGCACCGACATTCAGCTGGTGTACTTAAACAAATGAACAATATACTAGGTGGAAAACCTTTTAAAAGCATTTGGTGCAGCCAGCAGCAGCACACAGCTAACAATTCACGACACAAGCTTTGTGATGGAGAAAGAGGAATTCCAAATCTTTTCATCCACGAGGAACTAAAACAACTCGCACAAACAGGTCCTCCAGCATATCAGCAAACCAGCTGTCAAGATGTCAACCACCGTCCCAGTAGACAGGCCGCATTATGTTCAAGTCATATTCTTTTTGTGAATTTTTCTTGTTTCATTTTTAGTCCTGCTTTTGAAATTGAAATTCATTTCTCCACATGGACACGAGGAAGATTGCGAACCATGTCTCAAAAGTTTAAAGGTATCTAAGTGCATGAAAAAAAAGAATAGTATTGTTTATTTCTTTCTCTTTTCATCATAAAGCATTCTTAAGGAAAAGGAAAAGTCCCCCGGTCACACACTGTGACATATGGAGGGTTACGGCAGGACAGATTTCCACTTCAACTCTATTTCAACCTTTTCAATCCATTATAATAGTCAAGGACGGACAGATAGCAAACTCAAGGTGCTCCGGGCCCTCACTATAACATTACAATGTTCATGAACCTTTAAACAGGACATAATATATTCAACCCTCAACATAAGGAGCAGCGCTGAGCAAAAAAAGGTTGCTGTCCCCCTCCCCCCCCATCCCACCATCCCATTCTCTCTCTCTCTCTCTCTCTCTCTCTCTCTCTCTCTCTCTCTCGCTCTCTTGACAAATCACATCAACGAACAGAGCTGTGTGGCCAGAAAGTTGAACGCTGCTGACACATTCTGCTCAGCACCACGGACAGCGAAGGCTCGCGAGCTCGAACACGACTTTCCATCGATTATGGAGAATTATTGGAGAATCGTTGGACTCAATCAATCAATAAGAGGGGTTTTTCGGCGGATCTACAAGTTTTAATCTGATACAGAGAGAATCGTACTTTTCCATTTCTCGCCAAAGTAAGACAACAAATTATCTCTGTATGCACAATTTAATTAGTTTATTTCAATAAGAATTTTTGGAGAGAGAACAGCAAAGCGTTAAAAGACAAAATAGTTACATTGGAGCAAACAATTACTTCAATTAGTCTATTAAACTACTAAGTGGAAGCACATTTCCTCTCTCGCGCGCATTTCCAGGTCATCAGAGACCAGTCCCACAGAGACCAGTCCCACTGACTCACGTTAGACATCGTTTTCTATCTGGTATCCCGCTGATTCGGCTCCTTTTTGTCCGTGAAGTAAGCATGGGCAAGTAAGAGGGCACAAGTGAAGACTTCCTTTTTAATCGGTGGAATCAAATCTGCGTCCGGGATGGAGTCCCTGGACCAGAACCAATCACCAGACCTCAACTCCTCAGCAGTCGCTCCTTCGCCCTTCCTCTTCTCCTACCCTCTCCTCTTCAACACCTCCTCCAACCTGTCCACTCACAGTGTCCCCTTTGAGGGCAGCAGCACTCTGATGACAGCAGTCATCTCCCTCACGGTCTTCGTGGTGGGTCTGACCGGTAACACTCTGGCCATCTACGTGGTGCTGCGTTATGCCAAAATGAAGACCGTCACCAACATCTACATCCTGAACCTGGCTGTGGCCGATGAGCTCTACATCATCGGGCTGCCCTTCCTCACTACGCAGAACGTGCTCTCCTACTGGCCGTTCGGCTCCTTCCTGTGCCGCGCGGTCATGACTGCGGACTCCATGAACCAGTTCACGTCTATCTTCTGCCTCACGGTCATGTCCGTCGATCGTTACCTGGCTGTGGTTCATCCAATCAGCAGCACCAAGTGGAGACACCCCCGCGTGGCCAAGGTGGTGAGCGCAGCCTTGTGGGCAGTGTCCTTCGTGGTGGTCCTGCCAGTGGTCATCTTCTCTGATGTGCAGGTACGACCATCAAAACTTCAGATAGCCCCCCAGACACAGTGAGATGGACCCGGCAGGCCCTTAAGGAGCCAGAGGTTGCGTTTTCCCCAAAGCAAATTGGACCACTTTAAAATGCAAGCTTTGTCCTTTGGACAAGGTCCCAAGAAGTTGAGGTGCTAACAGGGAATCTGTGCGCCACTAACAGAAAACAAAACCTATTTGTGGTGAAGCTGAAACCTTAAGTGCAAAGCAGCCATTTTTTTTTCTTCCTAAAATGAAATTCACTGATTTAATCATGCAATGGCCTCAAATATCAACATTAGACTGCTGCTCCCTCAAAAGTTCAAATCTGACCGCGTCAAATTAAACCTGTGACGCAATATCACCGTACATGGCTAAGCATGTTCATTTCTTAAATATTTAGATGATTACAAATGTATATTTACATTAATTAAATTAAAAGAGCCTTTTTTTCCAGGTGCCTTTCAGCAGCAGGTGGACCCTGTGGTTCACACCAGTTACACAATCAGCGCTTTAGTGCATTCAAAGGAAGTGACATCTGTGATTCGTAGAGTAACTTCCCACAAACTGACAGAAATTGAATTTATCGTTGAATTATATTCCTTTTTTTAAATGCTTGACTAGCCAAACAAACACGACACAAGAAATCAGCAGCTAACTTTGAAATGATGCTTCCTGATGAAGTTACATGGACAAAACATTTTACACCTGTTTTAACACCAATTCTTTTTCATTTCAGTTGCATTAAACAATATTTCAGTATTGTTATCTGCTATGATGGTATTTATGTTGCTTTCAGCTCAATTAACCCTTTCCCAACATTTTTAAAATGTTTTGCTGAAATAAAATTCAAAATGAGCATTTTTTTTCTGAAACAATAAAAGTTCTTGTCTTTGGTCTATTTTCAAGTAAATATAGGTTTACATGATTTGCAAATCATTGCATTTTATTTTTATTTACATTTAACGCAACATCCCAACTTTTTTTTAATGAGGGTTTAAAATAAGTAACTATTTGATAACCATGAGTTTAAAACTGACACATTTTAATGTGATGTCAGTGTTGTGTTCACAACTTGTGTCTCCTGCTCTCAGGTGTCCAAAAAAATGAATGTAGAGGACCATAAATACGTAAAAAGATGACCTGTCTCATATCTTTTGGAATTTGACATTGACATGAATGGAACTGTAATGAAAGAATCTGCAATTGTTGGTGAAAAGTCTAAATTCAGAGGTGGCTGATAGAACGCATGTGCCAATAAAATACAGAAGCACAAAAGCTTTCAAATGGAAAAAAGGTCAGAAGAGAACAAAGTTTTGAAAGTTCGAATGAGCTTCACTGTTGGAACTTCGTGCCTGAAGGTCGAGACAAACAAACTGAACCCTCATTCTGTTCGTCTCAATATTTACTTGCTCTTTCACTCAGTCTTGACTGAGCTGATTATCATTTAATTTTAAATGTGCTATATTTTTTTTCTATTTTAATTTTCTTCATTGGCCTTCAGGACACATTTAATTCCTGCAACATGATCTGGCCAGAACCAAAAGACGTGTGGTCGACCGCCTTCATCCTCTACACCGCCACGGTGGGCTTCTTTGGGCCGCTGCTCATCATGTGCCTCTGTTACCTCCTGATCGTCATCAAGGTGTGTGTGTGTGTGTGTGTGTGTGTGTGTGTGTGTGTGTGTGTGTGTGTGTGTGTGTGTGTGTGTGTGTGTAACCTAAATCAGCATGATTATCATTTTGTGAATCCTCATCATCATCACTCTGCTTCATCTCGTTCTCGTCACCATTAAAGTATCTGTGGTGTTTTGAATGCAGGTGAAGTCTTCGGGCGCCCGGGCAGGTTTCACTAAACGCCGGCGTTCAGAGCGGAAGGTGACGCGGATGGTGGTGGTGATCGTGGTGGTGTTTGTGCTCTGCTGGCTGCCGTTCTTCATCATCAACATCATCAATCTGGTGGTCATCATCCCGGAGTCCAGCGCCACAGCTGGCATGTACTTCTTCGCGGTCATCCTGTCCTACGCCAACTCCTGCGCCAACCCGGTGCTCTACGGCTTCCTCTCAGACAACTTCAAAGAGAGCTTCAGAAAAGTAGGCAGAATGTCTTCTGGCTAAAACAACTGTGCTGGCGAAACTTTAAAAAGACCATTTGGGAAATAAATTCACATTTGATTTCTTGCAGAAGATCAGATGACAGAAGATTGATAGCACTCATGTCTGTTTCAAAATGAAGTGACAGCCAGGAGCGAGTTGGCATGAAGATCCTGTGATCACTGAAAGACGTTGTGAATTCTTCATGACTCATTCTGCCGTTAGTACAGATGGCATCTAGTTTGGGATGTGTTGAGCACAGACATCCAAAGGCTGTTGCAGCACTTCATTGGTGTTTCAAGTAACATGGGATAGATGTTTTTTTTATATATGTGAGAAACTAAACAGCAAACTAATCCAGGAAAGTACCAGCCAAATAAAATAAGATCACAAGAAAGTCATTGGATTGAATTTACAGGTTCCCTTTGTGTTGTCACTCATAATTTGCTTTAAAAACACTGACAGGTAAAGGATGGTGTTTACGTCACTTCCTGCCTCGCAGCTCCAGCGAAAGTCCACATAGAGCCGAGTAACAAAATGGACCATTAAATAATAACAGTCCGCTGGTTCTGCTTTCTTGTTTCTGTGACATTAAAAAGAATCGACATTATACGAATAGTCTCCAATAAGCACTGTTGCAGGTGTGTTTTTGACTAGAAACCTGCTGTTGATCAGGTGAAGCATCTCGATCCCATCAAACAGGCTGGTCGCCTTCAAACTTGTAACTGCTTGCAGGAGGTGAAGCGCACGCAGACCTGCTACGTCTTCTTCCAACAGCATTCAGCTGGATCGCAGTTCCTTCCTTCCTCAGAGAACAAACTGAAAAACACGTTTTATCATCACATACCGCATCTTATTGGATAACAGCATCATTCAGTAATCAACCTTCATCTGTGTCACCTGCATTATAACCAACATGTCTTTGCTCCACATGTTGTAGCACCATCTGGTGGTCAAATCTAAACAAGCCAGAAAGAGCAAAAAAAAATAAAAATCAAAAGATCAATTTTAGAATAATTTCCATTGAATTGTATCAAAGTTAAATAACAGTTCAACTTGTCGGACCTTTAATGTCGCCTTCCTGCTTCGTGCCATTTGCTTTCTCATCTCGTGAGAGCGCAGACTGGAAATTCTGGAGCTCCATTTAGAAAGTGTTTTATGAAAAGTGAAAGCTTCCCTCCTGATATTGCTGTTATTGATCCTGCAGATATGAAGTTGTTTGGTGAAACTCGCTGTTTTAAATTGAATTGAATGCAGAGACCAAAATAAAGCATGAGTTTGTTGCAATGTTGGTAAGAAGAAGAATTATGAAATGTGCAGTATGGCTTACTTTATAAATTATTTTTCTCTGCTGTTTAATTTCTAACAACACAGCCATCCACAAACTTACTGAAACAGATTATTGGCTTGAACATACATTGTCTTTTTTATCTTCTAAAAATCAAAACATATTTCAATAGAACAATACAAAAGCTGCTAAAAGAGTCACATGTCGTAGCTTTAACGTCTCAGTGAATAAGACTTGGATGCAGAACTTTACTCCAGCTTGGTTGTTAAATGCTGTCGTCCAAGAGCAGCTGATCTGTGGACCTTCAACCGAATGCTTGTTGCTGTTTCTTGGGGACGTCTGACATGAGGACACTGACATGAGGACCCTGACATGAGGACACTGACATGAGGACACTGACATGAAGACCCTGACATGAGGACACTGACATGACACCTGTTGTTGTGTCCCGGCAGGTTCTGTGTGTGAGGAGTGTGAGGTGCACCGCTAATGGCGTCGATGACGGCGACCCGAGCGCGCCGCACAGCGAGAAAACCACCGCGCACGACTGCATCCTGCTTTCACCTCGGAACCAGGTGTACCACCATCCTCAGAACAGCCAGGTAACCTGTGAGTGTGTGTGTGTGTGTGTGTGTGTGTGTGTGTGTGTGTGTGTGTGTGTGTGTGTGTGTGTGTGTGTGTGTGTGTGTGTGTGTGTGTGTGTGTGTGTGTGTGTGTGTGAGTCAGTGTGTGTGTGTGAGAGCGGCTAATTAAGCGGATGGTGAATTAAAGCTGCCGTCATGGTGATGATGATCCAAACTCTGAGAACTGGAGAGAGAGAGGATGAGATGAGGTTCAGTGACAAAAGGAAAAAGCTTCACCTGAGTGCAGCTACATCTTTTCCAATCGGATAAGTAGAGATGAATAGAAAAGCAGTGAGGCACATTAGACGAACACACTGGCTGCAGAGAAGCTACAAATTCTAAAACGTGGATTCTTCACACACTCAACATGACAATGCAGAAGATCTCTACAATCAGCACAGGAAACCCAAGATTAGTGTCAATAATTCAGCATCTGACCAAATGTGAAGTCTGGTCACAATCTCCCCTTCTGTTCCTGACTTATGGAGAACGGGACGCACGTAAAGTAACAGTGAATCTGACCTTTGACCTCCAAAACCGTACCAATTCATCTTTGAGTCCACGTGAACATTTGTGCCACATTAGAAAAAGGTTTCCCTGCAGGAGTTTCTGAGATCTTGGGACTCAGAAACATAACGTCTCCAGCTGGAGCGTCTGCGTCGTTGCACAAGTATTAAATGGCAGCAATAAAGTTATGATTATGACTCACTATTTTTTTCTGGTTGCCATCTAAATTGCTGCATAAACTGATTTGTGATCAGCACAAAGGAAGCGACAGGTTGAAGTGCCGCTGAGTGCCGACAGGTGGGGATGACGGACCGTTAGCAGGTGATACCGGTGATGTGAAACCTGTAAATTGGAGTACGATTGAGACCAATGAGGAGAATTGCAAGTTTAAACATGTCGACTCGTCCAAGTATCCCAGAGTTGAAATAACTTCCTTCTCTGTGTTCCCACCTTTAAAACCTTCCTTATCTTTATCAACTGGCCACCGCTCCTTTGTTTCCCTTCAACTTCCCGTTTCATGTCCGTCTGACGCTCCTCCTCTTCATCTACTCTCTTAAGATCTCGCCCGCCTGTCACACGGCAGCAGACCTGCACCGCTCCGCCCCTTTGCCTCAATTTCCTCCAACCTGTCCAGGACCCGGACCCACCGCTACCATGGTAACCTCCACAGCAGCCGCCATCGTAACCTCCGCGGTGACCACGGCTGAACCTCCCACCGTCACGGCCCTGACTACACCCTCCTCCTCCTCCGCCTCCAGAGCTCCACAGGAAAAGTAGACGGATGCTTTTCTGTGGTTAATATTTACAAATCCATTCCTCTGACTATTATTTGACTTAAACATACACGCTCATTAAAAATGCATTTCATCAAATATGCTCTGCATTGGTGAAACAGCCTCATGTATGTTTTTGTTTGAAAACCCTATTTTCTTTCCAGCATTCTGACATAAGTGCCTTTTTCAGATTCTATCTGCAATCATCTCAACCACTAAATGAACACAGAAACATTTCCTGCCTTCTCTCCCTTTATGTTCATCCACGTCACGTAACCTGTGAGAATGTATTTACTTAAGAACCAAAAATAGACATTGAGGACTTTTTTGAAGTCAACGGATAAGATTTCCTGCAGGTACCTAATATCAGAAGTCTATATGGGCATTGCAGGGTTATTTAGTGAAACATATGAGAAATATTTTCAGATTAAAATCCCGCCTACTACAGCTTTAATCGAACAGCACAATCATGCTCTAATTCAATATTAATCTTTTTTCATTTGAAGCTCCCACTCATTTCTGTTTACTCACCTTTAATTTGTAAATCATGATCAATGAACCCGACATCTGTACAGCTTTGTGAAAATACTTTATATACTGTTTGTAATTTCAGAACACACTCAGCCAGCATTGAACAAAAAGGTCTTTGTACATCTGCCTCTTCGATTGTGTGTCTGTATGCTTGTGTGTTACTTGTGATGTGTGTGCATGTACATGAGTAGCTTTTTTGCATATATCTTTGTATTAGTTTTCTCTCTTCATAAGCCTGAGGATGCTTTATAGCCGCATATGTTGCTGGTGTTATTGCTTGCTTTGCTCAGTGCCTCTTTTACTGTTCTGTAGAAGCTCCATTAGATCAGGCTTAAAGCACCTGTGGACTTTGTAACTGTGTTTCCTCGAAGCTTTTATATATTACATATCATGTGTAGTTTTAGGGACCGGATGGAGAGGATTTACCGCAACCACAGAATATCCTTTTTTATGATTGACTAGTAGGTGCAATTTAAAATTGTATTCAGGTCAAACACATGAACAACACAAGAAACCATAGCAACAATACATTAATTATTCACAATTTAACGCTAAAACAGAATAAAGTAAAGAAGTATTTTGGTGTTATCGTATAATACTGTATCATTGCTTATGTATAGTTTTAATGTTTTCTGGTCATAATATCTTTGAATCAAACAAAGAGTCCCTTTATAAAAGCAGACATTAGGATGACTCAAAAAAAGCTAAATACATTCAAATCACTCATGAATGGGATCAGCTGTCGCCCACATTAGACTTCAAATGAGTTTGGACTTTTTCAGCCACCTTTCATTTGTATAAAGTGGGGAAATTAATTAGTGGCCCACAGAAGCTAAAGGCTAAAAATAGAGTGGCGGCAAAGACTAATGGAAGAAAAAAAAGATTAAAGGTTGTTCATTATAAAGGCTTTTACATGCAAATACAGCAAATGTGTTGTTTATTTAACTGATATGTACTGTTGTTCAGATGTGTCAGTGCTAAATGTTGTTTAGGTTTATTTGGAATAAAATGGTGTGATCAAAAATCAGACACTTGTGTTTGCTGTTCTTTGGCTTCATAAATGTACCAATAGAGTAACGTAAAAAGTCTCCACTACAAGCAAAAGATATGGAGGAATGATCCTACTTAAATCAAATTAAATAAGTATTAGCAGCAAATGTAGTTCATCAATGTTTTCAAGTAAAAGTACTGGTTTGGTCCATCTGACTGAAATATTCTTAACTCAAGGTATACTTATAATATAACATATATAATAACTTTTCCAGGGCTTTCAATTGTATCCTCGGTAAATTTAACTCTACAGGTGTCATCAGACAAAGTAGGAACATTAACAACACGATTCAGTCGCAGCTTCGGGGAAACATCAAAATCATCAAGCAGGAGTGAACGGACGGCTCGACGAAGAAGCAAACATTCTTGACCATCTTTGACAACGGCATCATAGACGTAAAATGTCTGGATGTAAAGTTTCCAGGCCTGATGTGGAAGTGCGTTAAAGTACAATACCACTAAGGGCCACTAGGGGCTGGTTCCAATAGACACCATTCAAAAAGCATCAACGTCTCTCGTGAAATACAGAGTCAATAAATGTTTTCCGCAAGTCATTGTGGCGTCATTAGCTAAAGTTATTCCTTCTGAAAATAATTCTATCATTAATTACATATTAGGCCTCAGAGGTGTGTTGAGCGGCGTGCCTGGTTTGATTGACATGCGGTGCAGTCAGGTTTCAGGTATAAGTGGCTGGACATAGTGTCCTCCCATTCTCATCCAACTCCACCCTCTAAATGGTGACTATACTGCTCCAAAAACAAATATGTTGTATGTTGCACCACCATTTTAACTTGAATAATTAATACTTTAACTCAGACAAGGAGAGAAATGGAAGAAATTATATCCTTCTACCATAACTGACTCACTGTGTCTTTTCCCAGAAAGGTCTTTGTAGACAGCCCTTCTTTGTAATGACCACAGACTGCATGTCAGGTCGACTCTCCTTCACTACTAAAGATTAGGTTAGGTTAGGTCAGATTAGGTTAGGTTACGTTAGGTAGTTACTTTATTAATCCCCGAGGGGAAATTTTTTCGCTACAGCAGCATACAGGAAGCAATAAGATAATAATAGAATAATAGAAAAGCAATAAAATAGCAGTAAAAAAATATTAAATATAAAATGCACAGTATATACAGTACAGTATATATCTATATATTATATACAAACAACCAAGAAACACAGTCAACAGTGTTATTGTTGTGTGATGGATTTTGCCAGAGGTGAGTTATTGTACAGTCTTATTGCGTTCGGCAGGAATGATCTCCTGTATCAGGAATGATCTCCTGTATCTGGAATGATCTCCTGTATCAGGAATGATCTCCTGTATCTGGAATGATCTCCGGTATCTGGAATGATCTCCTGTATCTGGAATGATCTCCTGTATCAGGAATGATCTCCTATATGATCTCCTGTATCTGGAATGATCTCCTGTATCAGGAATGATCTCCTGTATCAGGAATGATCTCCTGTGATCTGGAATGATCTCCTGTATCAGGAATGATCTCCTGTATCAGGAATGATCTGGAATGATCTCCTGTATCAGGAATGATCTCCTGTATCAGAATGATCTCCTGTATCTGGAATGATCTCCTGTATCAGGAATGATCTCCTGTATCTGGAATGATCTCCGGTATCTGGAATGATCTCCTGTATCTGGAATGATCTCCTGTATCAGGAATGATCTCCTATATCAGGAATGATCTCCTGTATCTGGAATGATCTCCTGTATCAGGAATGATCTCCTGTATCTGGAATGATCTCCTGTATCAGGAATGATCTCCTGTATCAGGAATGATCTCCTGTATCTGGAATGATCTCCTGTATCTGGAATGATCTCCTGTATCATCTGGAATGATCTCCTGTATCTGGAATGATCTCCTGTATCAGGAATGATCTCCTATATCAGGAATGATCTCCTGTATCAGGAATGATCTCCTGTATCATCTGGAATGATCTCCTGTATCAGGAATGATCTCCTGTATCATCTGGAATGATCTCATGTATCAGGAATGATCTTCTGTATCTGGAATGATCTCGTGTATCAGGAATGATCTCCTATATCAGGAATGATCTCCTGTATCTGGAATGATCTCCTGTATCAGGAATGATCTCCTATATCAGGAATGATCTTCTGTATCAGGAATGATCTCCTGTATCATCTGGAATGATCTCCTGTATCATCTGGAATGATCTCCTGTATCTGGAATGATCTCCTGTATCAGGAATGATCTCCTATATCAGGAATGATCTCCTCTATCTGGAATGATCTCCTGTATCTGGAATGATCTCCTATATCAGGAATGATCTCCTGTATCAGGAATGATCTCCTGTATTATCTGGAATGATCTCATGTATCAGGAATGATCTCATGTATCAGGAATGATCTCCTGTATCTGGAATGATCTCCTGTATCTGGAATGATCTCCTGTATCATCTGGAATGATCTCCTGTATCTGGAATGATCTCATGTATCTGGAATGATCTCATGTATCTGGAATGATCTCCTGTATCAGGAATGATCTCCTGTATCTGGAATGATCTCCTGTATCAGGAATGATCTCCTGTATCAGGAATGATCTCCTATATCTGGAATGATCTCCTGTATCAGGAATGATCTCCTGTATCTGGAATGATCTCCTGTATCAGGAATGATCTCCTGTATCATCTGGAATGATCTCCTGTATCAGGAATGATCTCCTGTATCATCTGGAATGATCTCATGTATCAGGAATGATCTCCTGTATCTGGAATGATCTCCTGTATCAGGAATGATCTCCTGTATCTGGAATGATCTCCTGTATCAGGAATGATCTCCTGTATCTGTCCTTGTGACAGCGGAGCTGGAGGAGTCTTTTGGAGAACGTCCTCCTCTGTCCCTGCAGCAGGTGGAGAGGGTGGTCAGGATTATCCAATATGGATAATAGTTTGTTCAGCGTCCTCCTCTCCACCACCTTTTCCAGACTGCCCAGTTTGTAGCTGATGATGGAGCCGGCCTTCTTCACCAGTTTGTTAAGTCTGTTGGTGTCACCGGCTCCAATGCTGCCCCCCCCCCCCCCCTCCACCTCTCCCCCCCAGCAGACCACAGCGAAGTACAATGCACTGGCCACAACAGATGGTAGAACATCTCCAACATCTCGCTGCACACATTGAAGGATCGAAGTTTCCTCAAGAAAAAGAGTCGACTCATCACCTTCTTGTAGACAGCGTTGATGTTGGTCTTCCAGTTCAGTCTGTTGTCGATGGAGACACCAGGTACTTGTACTCCTCCACCATGTCCACCTCCTCTCCCAGAACTCTCAGCGGTTGTGAACTCTTTAAGAACACATTATATTATTATTATGTTATGCTGACAATATGGTTTCAATGGTTTATTGGTTTAGCTGTCAGCAGGATTTTTTGCAAAATTCATAATCACTTTACATGAAATTTGGTGGATAGACCTGCTACTGGTCAAATAAATAGGAATTAGATTTAGTTGGAGATGAGGACAAATAGCAGGAAGAAATACGTTGCTGAAAACCCTTCAATTATGTTTATCAATATCTATGTGAATCTTTGATATTTTTGAGAAGGTAACAATTAATGAGGTCGTTCACTACTTTTGGTTGGCTGACCCACCATCTCAAGCACCAGTGGTATCACTTGTATTTCCATAATCATCGGCAAATACCGGCTCCTAACATTTTTGTTTAAAGAGAAATGTCATTCTGCCTTCGAAACATTCAAAATATCAGTGTTTTTTAACTGTTTAACAAAACATATATCAGGTTCCCTGTCTGACCCTGGTGTGTCTCCCTCTATTTTGTCCCCAATCACCTCTCCTCATGTGTGCTGTCATTCCCTTGTCTGTTTGTTATTGTGTCCCCATGTGTTCTGTGTCCTCCTCTCCCCGCCTCCTGTCACCTCCCATGGCCACACCCCTCACCGGTCTGAACAGCTGCCACCACTCCCACTGATCACCACCTGCAGGTTGCTCATTTCACTGATCACCTCCCTGGACTATATCAACCCGGTTCCTGCAGTCATTAGTTGTCGGTCCATACTGCCAGTCACCCACAATCTGTCGTCTGTCCCTGTGTCCGCGTGTCCGCTCCAACACCGGTATCTAACCCTTCTGCTACCAGTCAGTGCTACCCAGTCTGCTGCCCGCCCCCAAAGCTATGTCAGCTGGCTGTGGAGGACCTCAGGATTCCCCCAGTGGAGCCACGCCCTGCTGCGTTCAGTCTGCCTGCCTGCCTACTAGTGGTGGTGAGATGAAGCCTCATGAGGCATCGAACCACTTCAGCCAATTGGTTCGAGAAAGGGTTCATTTCTCGAAGCTTCATGTGCACACAAAACCACCTACTGGCCAAGTGTATAATCACAGGCAGCTGGATCTGAACCACATGTGATGCATTGAATGTTTGTGTCTGTTATGGCTGTTGGGAATGACTATGAATTACAAAAATGTATGACCAAATAATTTCTGTACATAAATTATCACATATGTGCATAATAAAATATTTTTTGAATGTATTCTGTGTGTGTAAATTTTCCCAAAATGGTCGTATCATATGATATGGCAGGTTGTGTAATCATGTTTTTCTGTCACTTTAGGAAAATGGCATGGGCTTAAGCAGGCAGAGGACAGTGGAAGTGCTTGTGGAACTAGGAAGAGGGGACTGAATATGCTTGTGTAACTTGGACAATGATGTACAGGACAGGGGACATTTTATTCATTTTTATTCAGAAATAACCGTTTTTGGTTTTGTGGATGTCCACATGTCAGAAGTAAGGCTAACAGCAGCCACCTTTTGCACTTTAGCCTTCTCCTTCTCCTTAGCTGACTCATACTTGGCCTCCACCATGGCCTTCAGAGCCTAAAGGAAAAAATATATAGTGCTGAACTGTGAGACACAATAAAGTACTCATTTGTTTCATGCATGCACCCATACATACCTGCCTTGTAGGGAGGACATAATTAGGATCCAGTTTGGACACAAATGCCCTGAATCCAACATCATCCACAATACTGAAGGGCTGTGTGTCCTTCACTATCATGGAGACGAGGGCTTCATCCAGCTCTTGTTTTCTGGTGGCTGGTTAAAAGAGAATAAACACAGTGTCTGTTACCTGTCTTTATTTGCACAATAAACAAAAGTGAACAGGGAAAAATTGTGATGGTGCATTTGTAATATTGTAATGACTTACCTTGGCTGGGTGAAGCTCCAGTTTCCTCCTTATTGTCATGCAAGGCACGGTAACGCCTCAGCATGGATGAGGTGTTGTTATTGTACCCCAACTCCTTGGAGCACAATAAACACCTCACCTTTGAATCAAATAAGAAACTGAAAAATACAGTTCTTGATAAGCAAACCTAATGTGTCTGAAATAGAGTTAGATTTAGCTTATTAGGAGTTATCAAATTAAAGTGTTCCCACAGGGGAAATTCTCCTCTTCCCAGCTGGCTCCATCTTATCACCTCCTTCTCTCCTCACTCTCCTACATCTCCAAACTATCTCTCTCTCTAAACTCTCCCAACTATATAAACGCTATCCAAACTATCTCTCTCTCTCTCTCTCTCTCTAACTTCTCCAAACTATCCAAACTCTCAACTGACCTCAACTCTCCACCAACAACCCACATTTTGAATGGAGCCTGAGGGGTTTATGTTGCTGTCAAACCTCCCAGCAAAATCTGAACCACTTCCCGAAGCAGTCACGTGGTACAGCCGGCAGCGAGGCTTCGGACGTCATCATTTTTGGCTCCTCCCCTAAATGAAGCAAGCCTCGACACACGCTTCGAGGAAACGCCCCCTCCGTTACTCCACACACGCTTCGAGGAAACGCCCCCTCCGTTACTCGACACGCGCTTCGAGGAAACGCCCCCTCCGTTACTGGACACGCGCTTCGAGGAAACGCCCCCTCTGTTACTCGACACGCGCTTCGAGGAAACGCCCCCTCCGTTACTCGACATGCGCTTCGAGGAAACGCCCCCTCCGTTACTCGACACGCGCTTCGAGGAAACGCCCCCTCCGTTACTGGACACACGCTTCGACGCGTCGGCACATCTCGTAACATCACTACTGCCTACCTTCCTGCCAGCCGGACTGCCGTGGCCACGGCTCTCTGACATTGCCCGGACCAGAGCTGGTGCGTGCATCGCCCCCTGACCCAGGAGGAGAAGAGATATTAGGTACCTGACCTGTACCAATAAATACTGTTTTTTGAACCTTATCCTGCCTGTTACCTGAGTCTGCGTTTGGGTCCAGTCCACTCCACCTCACAACAAAATGAATTGGTTATCAGCAGCCTATGATTGCAAAAAAATTAAATAATAAAGATCAAAAGAAACCATATCTTTGAGAGTGACAGCAGGTCCAAGCATTTGTGTCTTTTTATGTTCCTTCCAGGCTGCGCTGCAGTAAAACGGTCTAATAATAACCTGTTCGCTGCTGATTATCAACCCAATTGCCACTTCAGAAAAATATGTTTCTCAATTCTCTGCAGTCTTTTTAATCCAATTATCGGCAGCGCAATGGACAGTATTTTAATTACATATTCATACATCTGAATCAGTAATTTACAAGTCCAGAGTCATGAACCACAGTCATCACATTAATCATCTACAAACTTCCTGCTGGAATATAATGTAGACGTTTTAATTTGTCAACAGTGAGCTCAATGTGCTCGTTGCTTCTTTATAAGATTACGACTGACATAAATGATGTGCCACTCAAATGGCCTTTAAAGCTTATTGTACTGTTTGCTCCCCTGCAGAAAGCTTTGTTTCTGGATTAAGACTTCAAGTCAACCTCCCGGGGTTTGACTGGAGCAGCATATCTTTCTTCATATTTGGAGGCTGAGTGACAATCAAAAGAATCAGCATGAAGCCCTATTAGCAAAGGAATGAAGCTAAGTGAGATTCTAGCGGTTATAAAAAGGCAGGAAGTATATAAATGTAGAAAATGATTTGTAAATTTATATTTTAAGCTTACAGACCCGAAATAGAAAAGGGATAGCATCTTTGACAGTACAGAGACAGAAATGTTTCAGTTCCTACAGGTTCGAGGCCACAGTAATGAATAGAGTATTCAGATAAAGTAGTAATAAAATATTTTATGATTAAAACACGTGTGTCTGTCACTCAAATCATAAAATTAAAGTCACAATATGAGCGTATGAGCACACAATAATTAAAATGACAGTTTCATCAGCATACAGGTGGTATTTCTACAAGTTTATTGTGATAACTTGTGTAATCAAGTATTTTCTGCAAATGTTGAGACTGATATTCATTCTTCATTCAACAAAAAATACCAAAACCTCCATTAAGTCGCTGTTCCAGAGCTTCATGAGAGATGAAGCTGTTGTCATAAAAGAGCAGATTGTCCAACGTCCTCTTTTTAGAGGATGTCTAGAAACACCGTTTACATGACAGTTCAACCACTCTGAAGGATCGACCAATCAGAGAGCAGGTAAGTGATGATGAGGTGGAGCGTTTGTTTGGAAACAATGGTGATCGAAGTCGAGCGAGATGAAGTGATGACAACATTTGTAGCAGATATGGAGGATCGAAGTTGGAGCTCACAGCGAGGAAGTGCTTCTGGGTTAACAGCTGCACATCAGGTATCATGTGGTGCTCAATGCTGATTGGTTAAAGGTTGTTCCAATAGTTTTAAAACACCCATTAGGATGTGAAGAGTGGAAACAATCCCCAGTGGAGCGTTGTCAGATCAAAAGAATCCAAAAAGTGAATTTGGAAAATGAATCTAGTAGTTTCAGGACATCTTGTGTTGCATCGCACCAAGAACCTAATATGAAGCAGCAGTTCATTGGCATCAGAACAGCAAGAAATCAGAACAGAGAACCTGCCTCTGTCTGTTTAATAGAAAAATATGGCTGCATTCCCAAAATGGCACATCCCTATTATTCACAGGAAGTGATCCAACTGAACAAACCTGTCACCTGAATAGAAGCAAATCAAAACCTTAACTCACCAACGTCACTGCTGCTGCAGATTATATGTTGACACATGCTGTCTGTTCACCGTCGTAGTGGATCACCGGCTTCACTTAGAGTCGCATCACCAAAATGAAGAACAGCCCCGTGGGATTCTCGGCCTGCTGGTGGTAACGTGAGATCAAGGAAGCTGTCCTGGTGCTATTTTCTACGTGGTTTTGAAAGCCTGTTTAGTTTGACCTTTAGCTCAGCTTTTTTGGAACAAACAAGCTTGGACACCCACATGAGCATGTAGGCCGGAAACACCACTGAGGCTTTTACAACTGTTGTTGTGAAGACATGTAGTAAGAGGAAGATAGAAAGGATGAGCATGCAGCATTTATGAATTTCAATAGAAAGAGCAGCGAGGGATCCATGTGAGGTGTTGGTCTCCTGCCACTGTCTGAAAACCATTGATGGGAGAATTATCAGCAGGTGAACACAAGCAAACACGCTTACAAACCATTTCACCTCTTCTATTACTTCTGCAGCTGAGACCATTGATCTGCATGGTTTTGTCTTCTTTCTAAACACATATTTGTTGCATTTCTTCTCATCCCCTCTTACTCCTCTTCGTTCCCTCCATGTGAAACATTGTTAGTTTTCCAACTCACGCCGACCAGCTTGTCTGAACTGCAGTACTTGCTTTTTCCTTTCTCCGTTTCCTGTGCTGTCCATCGCTTCCTTTGGCAGCTCATCTGCCACTCTTTGTGTCCAGAGGGGCTCAAAGGGACGAGGAAGGTCTTCGGTCTGAGATGGAGTTCAGATTATACGAGTCCTCTCTTCCATGCCAATCAATCACAGGTCCATTACTTTCAATCCATGAAGCCCCATCAGTGAAATGATGAAACAACAACGGAGATGCGTCACTCATTTCTACTCTCAAATAGAGTTAAAGAGTCCCGACACAAACTGTTTGTGTTTCCTTGAAGATGCTTGTTGTCTGGGCTTTGAGAGTCAAACACTCTGGAAAAGGAAATGCCTTTGAAAAGCAGCAATGTGACGCTCATGGAGCCGGAGGGAGCAATAACTCATGAGAAAGTCTTCATAGTTCCATCAGTTGATCGATATCAGCAGTCTGACCTCGAGTCCGACTTTCAACACCAAGTTCAGCTGTGATGTTCGGAGGCGTCTCAGAAAGTTATAACCTGCTATGACCTGTGTTGTGATTTGCTGCTGAAATGAAATTGAATTGAATTGAATAATTTTATTTTATTAGGTTATTTTGGTGCAAATAACCTAAACTGGCGTGACGGTACTTTGGTTGTCCAACATGACAACACGCCTGAACAATGCACTGAAAACACAAAAGTGTCTCACAACACAATCAGAGTTCATCAGAGTCCAACGAACTAGACCACACTAAAGACCCCCCACTGAAGACACCCCCCTGAAAACCCCCCACTGAAGACCCCCCCACTGAGGACCCCCCACTGAAGACCCCCACTGAAGACACCCCCTGAAAACCCCCCACTGAAGACCCCCCACTGAAGACCCCAGACTGAAGACCCCAGACTGTAGACCCCCCACTGAAGACACCCCACTGAAGACCCCAGCCTGAAGACCCCCCTGAAGACCCCCACTAAAGACCCAGCCTGAAGACCCCAGACTGAAACCCTCCCTGAAGACCCCCCACTGAAGACCCCAGCCTGAAGACCCCAGACTGAAACCCCCTGAAGACGACCCACTGAAGACCCCAGACTGAAGACCCCCCCACTGAAGACCCCAGACTGAACCCCCCTGAAGACCCCAGACTGAAGACCCCAGACTGAAACCCCCCACTGAACACCCCCCCCACTGAAGACACTGAAGACCCCCCTGAAATCCCCCCTAAAGATCCCCCTGAAAACCCCCACCACTGAAAACCCCCACCACTGAAGACCCCCAGACTGAAGACCCCCCTGAAGACCCCCACCTGAAGACAGTTATGGCCGTATGTAGTTTAATGTTGCTGGCTTCCTCGTGTTAGCCGTTGGTTGCTAGGTGACACTTCATCCTCCGGCCCTGCAACCCGTCACGGAGCTTCTACTGCCGGCGATGACCACATCGCTTTGTGTGTCACTTCCTGTTACGATGAGATCTTTAAAAGGGACGAAACATCTGCATATATGCTGCATGTCTCAAAGACAGAAGAGGAGGTGGAGCCGACTGAAACTCTTCCAGCTGTAGAGTGCTTGACAGCAAATGAAGAATTAAAGAGCAGAGAAGATCTCCACAGAGACGCCAAGAACAAGAAGAGCTTTCAGATGAAACTACCAGAACCAACTCTGATTACAGGGACAGCTGGTAACCATGGTGACAGCTGCTCTCCTCCATTATTCCAACGGTCGCTGTTGTCTGGGGAAGAAGAGTCGACCTGAAGCCTCTGCAGAAAGAAACCTTGTTCCGTGTGTTGGTGTTGGTGCGTCCTTCGTTAAGAAGCTGAAGACCTCCTGGTGAGATGATGAGCTTGTTGAGGGATGAAAGGAGTGGAGGTGTCGCACTAAGAAAGGCCACGCTGTCGGCGGTCTGCGTTTATCACAGCTTCTGTCCATCCTTCTCTCCTCTGGAGGAAGACATCCTTTCTGTTTCTAACATTATGCTTCAAACTTTCATTTCTAATCAAGCTTATAGTTCGGGATGCTCAGGTGACCTTCAGCGCTCTCCTCCATGTGTTTATATGCCACCGCTGCATGTCATTAACTTTCAGCCTTCCCTTCACAACAGTTATTGTTTTTTCTGCAGGTATTTGTGGTTCTGGAGCTTCTGATCTGTGGTCAATGTCTCTCTCTCTCTCTCTCTCTCTAACCACCTCTGAGCCCGGTTCTTTCAGAGGCTTCTTCACCAACCTGACATCAAAGAAGTCGCAGCGAGCCGGAGTGTCGGGAGCTTCAGTGGTGTCATGGAAGGCCAGAAGGTCGTACGTGGTCGATGCAGCGCGGACATATTGTCCTGTCGGTAAACCGTCTCCATCACAACACGTGTCTCCGGACGTCACAGCAGAACTTTGTGTTGACAGTCGGATCCCCGGCGACCAAATCACAGACAACACGGCCGGTTGCTCCCGATGCTCCTTTCTTGGTCTTTAATCGTGATGTTCTTGAAGTGCGACGGTCTCGAAACACCTCGCCGTGCTCGTCGTTTCTCTGCTGTCGGATTATTGAAGCATTTCAAGAGTCTCTGTTGCCGGTTTCCTCAGTTTGACACACATGACGTGCGCTCTGCTTCAGTCTCAGTGAAATCAAAGAGACGCTTTGAACACAGGAGTTGATGTTGATCACGTGACCGAACTTGGAATATTAATCGAGTTTTTGCTCCGCCCACCACATGTGCATTAGTGCCGCGTTCTGTCGTGCACAACAGGAACCGTGTCCGATCTGTTGGATCAGACCTCCAATTCAAGATTGTTTCAATCATATGCAAAGAAATTCCAACAATTTATGACTATTTCCATTTCTAGCTCTGATGCAGACAGTTGGAAAAGTCTTGATTTGACCAATTAGGGATTTCTCACATTTTTCAAACAGAAACATTTTGAATGAATCAAAGTAATTTGGTATATTGTCTTGCCCTTGCAGCTATTTTATCATTATACAGACTTTAACATGACGCCCTAGAGTTTCCAAGTCTCACATTCCCTGAACATAACATATTGTACTATAAAGTGTATTTATTGTTAACACTGTTTCACACCTCTTTCAAGTATTAATGAGCTTCAAAACACACATGTATTGAATTATTCTTTTCTGTCTCAGATGTGGTTGATAAACCTAAATTACGGTCCACAGCAGTGTTCCTCCTCATCTGCAGGGCGTTGAGTTTTCTCAGCTCGGTATCTGATAGTGTTCACTCAGTACCGGCGGTGTCGTCAGACCCTGATTAGAGGGCTGAAATATGAAGCCAACCGGGTCTCTGAGTGCGAAGCTGTAAAGCTGTTGCTTCATTCCAATGTATTTTGGAAAATTGAAGTGATTTCCAAACAGGACTGATCCCGTTATCTCATATTCTCTTTCACTGCTCTTCAAATGTTGATGTTGACGAATGTTAAAATGTCCCGTTGTGTCGGTATTAGGTAGACTGCACCAACACTAGTACAAGAGCTCTGCAATAAATCTGCAGCTTTTGATATACTGTATATGATGTCACACTGTTGGATGTTCTTGTGATATTTGGCCAAAGTTTCAAATAATGAGGTCAACATATGTAAAAGTAAGTAATCACGCCCACAATATGCTGAGCAGGCAGGAAGATACTGTAACGCCAGTCGTACAGCAGAATAACACCAAACCTGTAAGGAACCGAACGGACACCAGGACTCAACTTCAATGATCCAAACGTCCAAATCCACTTCTGCCAGTTAAACTCCGAATGATCCGAGTGCAAACGAAGGTGCATGTTTCGAAGTGAAATGAAACAATCAGTGTCGTTTCCTTCTGTTAGAGGTTTCTTCTGTTCAAAGAGACTTTTTCCTTCCTTCTGTTGGAGGTTACAGATAAATTGACTCCATCCTCTCTTGACATTTAATGATTTCAATCAGGCGTCAGCATTTTCCTTTGTATATATTTGTATACAGAATTCAAATGGTTAAATTATCCGTTCTGTCCAATCTGTTTAAAGATGTCTTACTAAATATAAAATGGACTTCCATCTCATAATCAAACTTTTGTTATATTAAATTGTTTGGTTTTTGTCATCATCTTAATATAAATAAACACATTGAACATGAATATCCATATATTCATTTTTAACCCTTTATTTGTTCCCTGACCTGCGTGTCTTATGGAAGTAACCCACACATTTCTTCTCAGTCCTGATGCCTCATCCATCCTTTCATTCTCTGCTGGTTCAGCTGAACCTTGTTACAGTATGTCAAAGAAAATAGAAATTCCACTGGACTCAGTCTGCAGTCACAACCTTGCTGCAGAAAAACACATAAAAGATGGACATGCAAACTGACGGGGGCCAGGATGAGAAAAACAGCAATGCTCAAAGACACTGAGTGAAATAATGGTGCAGAAAAATCATGATGAATTCAGATAAAGAGAGAGAGACAGCTCATTGGCGGAAAAACCTTTTCTAATTGTTGATCACTTCTTAATATTGAGTAGCATTATTATGATAATTCTGTTTTGTTTCTGACAGCAGCTAATTACGATTGATGTTTGGATATAGTTATTGTTAAACATGTAATTTACACTTAGTTTTTGCACATGTAAAGGTTTTGAGGTCATGTGACAAATGGGGATCTCTGAAAAATAAATCTATTAGTGTCTAAAATGCAATATATCCCTCTGAAATGTAGTTAAGTATAAGTATTAAGTAGCATGAAATCAAACACTCAAGTACTGAAAAAGTACCCCAACATTAGAGTACTTGAAAACTTGTTTCCATCAGTGGTACTAAAAACAGTCCTGCAGCAAATATCCTGGTTGACTGCTTCCACCAAGTGGCCAACGAGCAGCATTACATGCAGTGATTTCTCAGCAGCAGTCTTCGAGTCCAAGAGAATCCAATCACTCATGACAATATATAGGGAGGTAAAGCAAAACCTGGTGGGAATAACAATGGACTAAAAAGAAAAGTGATGCAGGTGAAACACACAAAATAATTAATTATCAAGAACGCTGCAAATTTGCCAGTTAATGAGACATGTAACAGTGAATTGATTCAGCATTTTTATATTACCCTCTGGAGTGACTTTTTTATTTTTCTGGACACCCAACAATATATTAGAATTTATTATAGCTTAAATTTTAGGCTGTAATTACAACCCACCCCCCCCCCACACACACACACACAGATCTTCCACTTGTATATTATTTTATTATATGCTGTCACATCCCACCTTCAAATGTTTGAATTTGAATACACTACTAAGTATACAACATTGGTGTAGTTTTCTTACATAAATCCTCTAAATTACATTCAGAATTATTCAGGCAACAAGTTTTATTTACTTTTTACTTGTAAAGAAATCAAATCATCTTTGTTTTTCTTGCTGTTTTTGTTTTATTTGTACTTGTTGGTGGTTTTAATGTTTTAACATGATATTATTCCTGTCACACTTATTACTTGTTAATTCTTACCAGTCACAAACGAAAATAACAGTTTCCTTCTCTCTCTCCATGTCAGGAGTCCTGTTTTCGTCCGTTTTACCCCCGATCACCTCTCCTCCTGTGTCTCCTCAGTCCCCTGTCTGCTTGTTCTGTGTCCTCCTCCTCTCCTCTCCTCTCCTCCTGTGTCTCCTCAGTCCCCTGTCTGCTTGTTCTGTGTCCTCCTCTCCTCTCCTCTCCTCTCCTCTCCTCTCCTCTCCTCTCCTCTCCTCTCCTCTCCTCTCCTCTCGTGTCTCCTCAGTCCCCTGTCTGCTTGTTCTGTGTCCTCCTCTCCTCTCCTCTCCTCTCCTCTCCTCTCCTCTCCTCTCCTCCTCCCTCTCCTCTCCTCTCCTCTCCTCTCCTCTCGTGTCTCCTCAGTCCCCTGTCTGCTTGTTCTGTGTCCTCCTCTCCTCTCCTCTCCTCTCCTCTCCTCTCTCTCCTCTCCTCTCCTCTCCTCTCCTCTCCTCTCCTCTCCTCTCCTCCTGTGTCTCCTCAGTCCCCTGTCTGCTTGTTCTGTGTCCTCCTCTCCTCCTGCGTCCCCTCAGTCCCCTGTCTGCTTGTTCTGTGTCTTCCTCTCCTCACCTCCCGTGGCCACGCCCCTCACCGGTCCCAGCAGCTGCAGCCACTCACCCCGGATAACCACCTGCAGGTGTGCTGCATCTCCCTGATCACCTCCCCGGACTATATGTACCCTGCCCCTGCACTCCTCTGGTTGCCGGTTCATTAGTTAGTCCTCCGTCCGTCCGTCCGTCCTGCTCCTCCTGCGGAGCTCCCTGTCGTAAACACCAGTCGGTGGAGTTGCCCTCCTGACTCCGAGGATTATTGACCCTGTTTCTTCCAGTGGTCCTGTCCGCTGGTCTGCCGGCTGTCCTGCCAGCCGTGTCTCTCTGGATCAGTCGGTTGAGTTGCCCTCCCGACTTGGAAGCAAATGGACACTATAGGTGCCACCTTTTGGTTTGTTTGTTTGTTTGTTTTTGTTTATTGTAATAAAGACTGTATTTTGGAACCGATACCCGAGTCTGTGAGCCTGCATTTGGGTCCTGGTAAACACCACCTCATGACACTCTACAAATAAAGTGTCATTCACACCTTAATCCAAGTGCTGCTCCACCTTCTTTCAGTAATATTTTCCTGGCTGTCGTGTCTCAGTTACTGTAACCTTCTGAGAAAGAAGTATTACTAGACCGTCACACACATTACATTACATTTCATTTATCTGACTCTTTTATCCAAAGCGACTTACAATAAGTTCATTTCAACCATGAGGGTTCAAAACCAGAACAACAATCAAGAAAGTACAATTTTCTTCCAGAAAGCCAAACTACAAAGTTCTATCAGTAAGTTCCATGTTAACATACTAAAGTTCTACTGTTCAAGGTAAAGTCTGAAGAGGTGTGTTTTTAGTTTGTGGTGGAAGATGTTCAGACTTTCTGCTGTCCTGATAACCTCCTTATCAAGGTATGCAGCATTTCCTCCATCCAAAGCTAAGACTGTTTTTGAACCATACAAATGGAAAAGGTCCAGATGAGAAAAAAATATTACAAGCGAACCGTATTGTTTTTTTGTTTGTAAAATGCAAATATTGTAAAAAAAACAATTCTCTTTTTTTAATTAAGCAGAAAAGTGAAATGTTGCTGAGGTATATATTCTGGGTACATCTACTTTATGCATCCATTATGTGTTCATTTAATTCAAAGCCACTGCAAAAAGGACAAAGACAATCAAAGTCAGCCGGAATTCTGAATGCAACCATGTTTTTAAATGAACGGGAGCTGTTAGAGACATATTTTGTGTTGATAACAAATTATATTAGAATTTGCTTATTTACTGAGGTAATGTAAATCTTTCTTTTGACGTATGAAATAAGATGAAATGAATATTCTGAATAATTTGTATGTATTAGTTGTGATTGACAAGATGATTGCCAGCTGATCATCAGCTGTGATAGGGGAGAAGGGGGACTGAGTTTTTTGTTCTTCTTCACCAAACATGGCGGAAACATGAGGAAGGGGCATCGGTAGTCTTTTGTAACTTTGAACCTAGTCTACATAGACTAACGGAAACTTTTTACACATAACAGTAACTTAATTTACACACTGACAATGAGTTACTATTTTTCCTAACATGCATAGAGCCCTCAATCTCAAAGGGCTCTTCCTCCATCGACACCATGACACCCCCCCCCCCATCTCTGTGACGACTGGCCAGGTTAGGAGACAGCTGGAGAGACTCCACCAGCGCAAGGCTGCAGGACCTGACGGCATCGGCCCCGGGGTCCTGAAGACCTGAAGGCATCAGCCCCGGGGTCCTGAAGACCTGCGCCGTCCAGCTGGCTGAGGTCCTACAACACCTCTTCAACCTGAGCCTGAAGCAGGAGGAGGTCCCGGTGCTGTGGAAGACATCCTGCCTGGTTCCTGTCCCCAAGAAGACGACTCCATCTGGCCTCAACGACTACCGACCGGTTGCCCTCACATCTCATGTGATGAAGGTGCTGGAGAGGCTGGTCTTGGCCCACCTCAGGCCGCTGGTGAAATCTTCACTGGACCCTCTGCAATTTGCGTACCAGCCTCATGTGGGAGTGGACGACGCCATCATCTACCTGCTGCAACGAGCTCAGTCTCACCTGGATGGAACCGGTGACTCTGTGAGAATCACTTTCTTTGATTTCTCCAGTGCATTTAACACCATCCAACCACTGCTGCTGAGTGAGAAGCTGCGGGTGGTGGGGGGTGTTGGGTGGTGGGGGCGGGGGGTGGACACGTCCACCATCTCCTGGATCACTAACTACCTGACAGGCAGACAACAGTTTGTCCGTCTGGGCAGTGTGCTGTCTGATACGGTGGTCAGTGGTACTGGAGCTCCTCAGGGAACTGTTCTGTCTCCTTCCTGTTCACCTTCTACACCACTGACTTCCAGAACAACTCAGAGTCAAGACATCTGCAGAAGTTCTCTGATGACTCTGCAGTGGACGGATGTATAAGTGATGGACGGGAGGAGGAGTACAGGGCAGTAGTGGAGGACTTTGTGGAGCGGGCAGGAAGAAATCACCTGCTCCTGAACGTGGCCAAGACCAGAGAGATGGTGGTCGACTTCAGGAGGAAGGCGACGGCTCCACAACCGCTGAGAGTTCTGGGAGAGGAGGTGGACATGGTTGAGGAGTACAAGTACCTGGTGTCTCCATGACAACAGACTGAACTGGAAGACCAACATCAACGCTGTCTACAAGAAGGTGATGAGTCGACTCTTTTTCTTGAGGAAACTTCGATCCTTCAATGTGTGCAGCAAGATGTTGGAGATGTTCTACCATCTGTTGTGGCCAGTGCTTTGTACTTCTATACAAAGGGGCCGGGGAGGGGGGGCAGCATTGGAGCCGGAGACACCAACAGACTTAACAAACTGGTTAAGAAGGCCGACTCCATCATTGGCTACAAACTGGACAGTCTGGAAAAGGTGGTGGAGAGGAGGACGCTGAGGAAACTATTATCCATATTGGATAATCCTGACCACCCTCTCCACCTGCTGCAGGGACAGAGGAGGACGTTCTCCAAAAGATTCCTCCAGCTCCGCTGTCACAAGGACAGATACAGGAGATCATTCCTGATACAGGAGATCATTGCAGATACAGGAGATCATTCCTGATACAGGAGATCATTCCTGATACAGGAGATCATTCCAGATACAGGAGATCATTCCAGATACAGGAGATCATTCCTGATACAGGAGATCATTCCTGCCGACCGCAATAAGACTGTACAATAACTCACCTCTGGCAAAATCCATCACACAACAATAACACTGTTGTCTGTGTTCTTGGTTGTTTGTATATAATATATATAGATATATACTGTACTGTATATACTGCATATACTGTGCATTTTATATTTTATATTTTTACTGCTATTTTACTGCTATTTTATTGCTTTCTATTATTCTATTATTATCTTATTGCTTCATGTATGCTACTGTAGCAAAAAAAAATTCCCTCGGGGATTAATAAAGTAACTACCTAACCTAACCTACCTAAATAGAAAAGATAACATATCCAATGTTGAAACTTAAACATATGGTCATTTTGAATTTGATGGCAGCAGCATGTTTCAAAAAAGTTGGGACAGGGTCAAGCAAAAGACTGGAAAAGTTATATAATGCTCAAAGAAACACCTGGTGGAACATCTCACAACTAATTATGTTTCTAACAGTTCAGTAACATGATTGGGTATAAAAAGATGATTTCAGAGAGGCAGAGTCTCTCAGCAGTGAAGATGTTGAGGTTTACCACTCTGTGAAAGACTTTGTGGGAAGATGGTGCAACAATCTAAGAATAATGTTCCTCAATGTAAAACTACAAAGAATTAGTGGATTTCATCGTCTACGGTTCATAATATCATTAAAAGATTCAGAGAATCTGGAGAAATCTCTGAACACAAGGGACAAGGCTGGAAACCAATATTGGATGGTGGTGATCTTCGGGACCTCAGGCAGCACTGCATTAAAAACACACTATTCTGGAGTGGAAATCACTGCATGGGCTCAGGAACACTTGTGAAAACCATCATCTGTGAACACAGTTCATCGCTGCGTCCACAAATGATGTTAAAACTCTCCAAAGAAGAAACCAGATAGAAACATGATCCAGAAACACCGCCGCCTTCTCTGGACCGAGATCATTGACGATGGACTGAGGTGAAGTGGACAACTGTCCTGAGGTCTGACGGATCACAATTTGAGATTCTGTTTGGAAATCATGGACGCTGCATCCTCTAGGTTAAAGCTTGTTATCAGCTCAGTTCTAAAGCCAGCATCTGTGATGGTACAGGATGCATTAGTGCACATGGCATGGGTAGCTTGAACATCTGGAAGGAAGCATTAATGCTGAATGATATATTCAGGTTTTGGAGCAACATATGCTGCCATCCAGACAACGTCTCTTTCAGGGAAGGTCTTGTTTATTTCAGCCGAACAACGTCCAACCACATTCTGCACGTATTCCAACAGCATGGTTCTCTAGTAGAAGAGTCCGCTGATAAACTGGCCTCCTGCAGTCCAGACCTGTCAATCATTGAAAACATCTGGAGCATCAGGACATGAACAATACAACAAAGGAGACCCTGAACTGTTGAGCAGCTGAAATCCTCTATCAGGCAAGAATGGGACCACATTTCACTTTCAAAACTCCGGAAACTGGCCTCCTCAGTTCTCAAAGGTTTCCAGAGTGTTGTTAAAAGAAGAGTTGATGCAGCTCAGTGGTGAACATGATCCTGGAACAACTTTATAGAGACGTGTTGCTGCATCAGATTCAAAATGAGAAGATATTTTATCATAAAACAATACAATTGTTGTCTTTGGTTTATTTTCAAATGAATATTGGTTTTCATGATTTGCAATTCTGTAAAGATCCGTAAATGTTTGAGTGAAATTAAAGATTCAAATGATTGTTGATCAGCTATAGCAAATTAAACGCTTTTACTTATACTGAGTTTATATCCTGCGGCACAGTGGAGCAGTGGTTCGCATTGTTGCCTCACAGGGAAAAGGTTCTGGGTTTGAATCCGGTTCTGGGCCTTTCTTTGTGGAGTTTGCAGGTTCTCTTTGTGCCTGCGTGGGTTCTCTCGGTTCTCCGGCTTCCTCCCACCATCCAAAAACAACATGCATCTCAGATTATCTGGTGGTTCTACAAAGTGCCCTGAGGTGTGAATGAGAGCGTGAATGGTCTTTGTCTCTGTGTGTCTCTGTGTGTCGGCCCTGTGATGGACTGGAGACCTGTCCAGGTCAATCCTGCCTTCACCCAAAAGTGAGGGATAGATGATGGATAGATGGATGGAGTTTATATTGATATTTGCTAAAATGAGCTTAAAACAGAAATAATAATATTAATTTATTGTAATTTTCCTCGCCAGGTGCTGGCTCTGCTGTTTCATCCCCTTCTGCGTGGATGAGTGCAAGGATGTGGAGCATTCCTGCCCTTCCTGCAACCGGGTCCTCCACAGACATAAACGCATGTGAAGCGTCACCACTATGTCAACTCTGAAAACAAAAGGAAGAAAAGACAACTGTGACCTCGTCCAGGGGCCAAACCTCTCTATGCAAGAGCTTCTTTCTTGTCCATATCTGATGATTAATGATTAATGTGCAATCACTCTGTAAAAACATGGAATGTGAAGATGTGAGCAATGTGACTATGATGATTGTTTTGGGATGTTGTCTCTCATGTCATACAGAACCAGCAATAATTACTTCAAATGAAATCCAGCAGACTCTTTTATCAATTGTTTTTATAAAATGTCAATTTTTCTCTTTTTTTGCATCTTAAGTTGTTATATTGATTTCCTGTTGATGACATATTGAACATGGATCTATTGAATCTTTTATTACTGTAATCCATAAATCACTGTGTCCCATCGAATAAATCAGCATTTAATCACCATTTTAAGGTCATTTTGTTCTCTTTTTCTTTCTTCAATTCTTTTTTAAAGAAACACATGAATGTAATTTTAGACCAAAGAAAACTTTTGGAGTCTTCAGTGCTGCGTAGAAGTGTAGTTCATAACAGTAATAGTGGCTGCGTTCCAGGTGCTTGCTGTGGTTTGGTTTACTGGAATATTTCATCAACAGTATTAATTTCACTTTTGCTTTTCCTGCTACGACAATGTTTGCTGGGAAAAATGCTTATTAATGCCTCGGTTGAATATGTTTATGAAGCTTTTGACTCACTCTCAGTGGTGAAAATGTATTCCGTAACAGTGTAAAGTGAAAAGAAACGGTTGTTGTGGCGTTGATGTAAAGCAGCAGTTTGTCTGCAGGGTTTCGTGCGAGCACACTGACTGTATTTATGATGTCATGATGTTTCTATTTATGAAATCAAGTCGTTCAGCTAAAAACACAAAACAAAGGAACTCTTTTCTGTCAGGAGGCCACCATCATGAACATCTGTCTCAGGTAGGCTTGTTTTTATTTATTTCATAATTTGATATATTTAACATCAGCCATCACACTGTTATATGTTAAGTGTTTCATACTGGCAGTGGAAGGAGATGCTAAAAAGACCTCGGCACTACCAACTGCACAAACACATGACTTTAGTGACAAATCTGAATCCAACACAAGGAATCGATAACTGAAGCCTTTGAGCAAAGCACCCTGAAACGTCTGTTTCCTGGTCAACCACAAGTACAGTTCAACACAACAAGCCTCCTTTGTAAAACCCTCGTGCTGTGTGTGGACGTCTGTTGGGAGAGACATGAAGTGGGATAAAGCTGGGATTATGGGATGGGCCATACTTAACAAGGTCCAATTGGACTGTGACCATAGTAACCACTAGATTACCCAGATTAAGACTGATGTCTTCGATGTGTTAGTCAGCACTTCTTTTCTCTGATACACAACGGTACAAACATTCGACACCCAACTGAAACTTTCTGTCCTCAGAGTTAAACACAGAGGACATTCATGCTCAACATATCTGAAACTCACCTCTTTAAATCTTTTCTGTTTTTCATTGCCTTTTATTAAATGAAATTATTACTCATTTCTTACACTGAACTGTCATTTTACTGTTGCATTTCTTGTTTTTATTTCTATTTAACTTTTTAAAATGTCCATCTGTTGCAGTTCCATTTGGAGTTGCTTTGTTGTTGGAAATGTTTCATACAAATAAAGTTTTCTTGCCTGATCTTTTGACATAAAGGGTTTTCTTTAAAATGATAGTTCAGGTTGATGTCTGATCAAAACCTGAATCTACAATCAACTATTATCATTATTATCTCTTTTATGACAATCAATAAGTGTTTCCGCTCAACTTCTGAACACAACAGACTTTAGTTGGTGAACGAATGCACTGTGTGGAAAAAGCTGCTCCTCCTCCTCCATGCAGCCGTCGCCACCAGAGCTGCATGTGATGTTTGGATATTTGGATTAGACTGACTTGACGGACACAGCAGGGTGCTTTTCTTACATCTATTTGTCTGAGTGTATTTGTGTACCACAAACCAGCTCCGGCTCCTCCTGTTTGGAGACTATCGGTCACTGAGCTGAAGTGTCTGTCAGCACCAATCTCTCACACCGTGATCCAAACGGACTGGATGAGCTGCTCCTCGTCATGGTTTTCCTCTCACACACATGAAAGAGAGGAGATTACTCCTCTGTGAAGGGACACTTGGCTGCATCATGTCTTCCAGGGTATTACGTAACACTCTCTACAAGGATGGTCACATGGCCACCAGGCTCACCTGTGTTCAGGTTGACCATCTGCCCCTCCTCACTTCAAATCCCATCTTCACTGTGCAACCATCAACAGACATCTCACCGCTGAGGAAACTGTGGAGTTTAATCTGCTTTAAAGATGATGGATATCTCCTGCAGCCATGGATGTGAGGAAGACTTGTATAAGAGGAAGACGTGGGATCCAGAAGGCAGGAAATAACACCGAGATGTGCAAACAGGTGACTAATGCTGCACTCCCTGTGAGTGCCATGCTTATATCCTGCACTTGTTTCCCATCTTCTTCCTGGTTAGACAGGTGCTTCTGCAAATCCTCATCCCCGTGTGTGGGTGAGCAGAAGTAAGCTGGGATTGCATCTCTGTTGACACCTCCGCAGATTCAGCACGAAGCAGGCAGAGAGAGAGAGAGAGAAACAGACATGCAGACAGAGTGAATAGAAAGAGGAGGACAGAGGGAGCGAGAGAGAAGAGTGAAAGAGAGCAGATATATTGGACTGTGTGGGTGTGTGAAGTATCAAGGCATGCATCATAATTGTGGATTCTTCTTGGAGCAGCTGGACGAGTCGGTGCATCAGCAGGACACTGTTGGTCTCTTGTTTGCTACTTTAGAGCTTTGAGCACAGACGGCGACATTTTCACAGACAAAATGGAAACCGTTTTGTTTCTGCAGCCTCGAGGACTTCATTAACTGGGACGACAACAAACAGGAACTGAAGTGATGCTGAAGATTATGTGTGAAACATTATGAAACCTCTGCACGCTCAATAATCCAGAATTCAAGTCAATAATCTATCAGAGGTGAGTTTGACATCATTATGACTTAAGTGCTAAACTGTTGCTGTATCTCGTGTGTATCTTGTGTATCTTGTGTGTATCTCGTGTGTATCTCGTGTGTATCCCGTGTATCTCGTGTGTATCTCGTGTGTATCCTGTGTATCTCGTGTGTATCTCGTGTGTATCTTGTGTATCTTGTGTGTATCTCGTGTGTATCTCGTGTGTATCCCGTGTTTCTCGTGTGTATCTCGTGTGTATCTTGTGTATCTTGTGTGTATCTTGTGTGTATCTCGTGTGTATCCCGTGCATCTCGTGTGTATCTCGTGTGTATCCTGTGTATCTCGTGTGTATCTCGTGTGTATCTTGTGTATCTTGTGTGTATCTCGTGTGTATCTCGTGTGTATCCCGTGTTTCTCGTGTGTATCTCGTGTGTATCTTGTGTATCTTGTGTGTATCTTGTGTGTATCTCGTGTGTATCCTGTGTATGTCGTGTGTATCCCGTGTGTATCCCGTGTATGTCGTGTGTATCTTGTGTGTATCTCGTGTGTATCTCGTGTGTATCCCGTATATGTCGTGTGTATCTTGTGTGTATCTCGTGTGTATCTCGTGTGTATCCCGTATATGTCGTGTGTATCTTGTGTGTATCTCGTGTGTATCTCGTGTATTCCTGTGTATCTCGTGTGTATCTTGTGTGTATCTCGTGTATCTCTTGTGTATTCCTGTGTATCTTGTGTGTATCTTGTGTGTATCTCGTGTGTATCTCGTGTGTATCTTGTGTATCTCGTGTGTATCTCGTGTGTATCTTGTGTATCTCGTGTGTATCTTGTGTGTACCTCGTGTATCTCTTGTGTATTCCTGTGTATCTCGTGTGTATCTTGTGTGTTCCTGTGTATATGAGGTCACTGAGAGTACACTGAGTGTATCTCTTGTGTATTCCTGTGTATCTTGTGTGTATCTCGTGTGTATCTCGTGTGTATCTCGTGTGTATCTTGTGTATCTCGTGTGTATCTTGTGTGTTCCTGTGTATATGAGGTCACCAATTTGAGTTTCAGACCTTGAGAGGACATTTTGACTTCACTTATTTCCACTTTGAGGGTTCAAACTTTTTGTTCTGTTAGATTAAATGTTAAAATGCATTAAGTCAATGAGGGTCCTCACAAATAAGTACAAACAGTGCGTGTGCGTACTCGTGTGTTTCTCCAGGATTTTGGGGACTGAACTCGACTTCTCAAAAGCCCAGTGTGCAATGTAGTCAGCCCACGCTGTTTCCCGTTTCCATAGAAACTATGGCCCAGTGCTAAAAGCAGTTCTATTCTGTGCAGCGAGTGCGTGTTTGTGTGTTTGTGTTTGACGAGAAATGTCTCATGCAGCAGGTTTATTGGATCTTAACAGATATTGATGCTGTGAATCATTAGGATCCGTAGGATGGAATATTCAGTCACCCCTTGTTTACCTCTCTCTCCTTTAACCCTTTCTCTCCTCATCACTAGTTGTTTTCTCTTTGTCTCTAAGATGGCCATCAGCCCTGTCATCATCTGCCTCCTGTCACTGGTCGGCTTTGGTTGGTCCCATCCCTCCCCCCCTCCCCGGGGATGCAGTGTGGATGTGGACCCCCCCTACAGGGTGCTGTGCGACCTGGAGTCGGTGTGGGGTGTGGTTCTGGAGGCCGTGGCCTGCAGCGGCGGCCTGGCCTCTCTGGTCCTCGCCGTGCTCCTGCTGGTGAAGCTGCGCTCCATCGCTGACCCGGCCAGGCGCTCCGGACTGGGGCCTCTTCTCCTGCTGCTCGGCACACTGCTCGGGCTTTTTACCGTCTCTCTGGCTTTCCTGGTGGGGAAGAACCAGGCACTGTGCGTGGTTCGCAGGGCCTTCTGGGGACCCCTCTTTGCCCTCTGCTTCTCCAGCTTGCTGGTGCAGGGCGTGAGGCTCAGGAGGCTGGTGGCTGGAAAGACGAGCCCGTCGGGCAGCACCCTGGCTGCTCTGGGTCTGGCCTTGGCCTTGGTTCAGGGGATCATCTCTGCTGAATGGGTCCTGTTGACTGTAGTCAGGGAGGGTCACCCGGCCTGCGAATATCCACCTTTAGACTTTGCTCTGACATGCAGCTACACCCTCGGGCTGCTGCTCATAGCCATGGGTCTCTCTCTGGGGGTGGTGCTATGTGGAGGAGAGCTGGCAGAAGGAGGAGGTGGCGGTGAAGACGATAGGGAAACAGAGAGTGAAAAGCGGCGATGGAAGTGCAACGCCGTCTGGCTCTTTCTGTCCAGTCTGGCATCAGCATTGCTGTGGGTGGCCTGGTTGGGGTTTTACCTTTACGGCAGCCAGGCGGTGAGGGCGAAGGGCGCCAGAGAAAGGGGAGGAGCCAAGAAGGAAGTAAAAGTGCTGGATGAGCCTGCGCTGGCTGTGGCCTTGGTCATTCAGGGCTGGATACTGCTGCTGTTTCACGCCATCCCAGAGACACACCTGTGTCTCCGGAAACCTCCACAATCCAACACGCAAGATTTCTTCGACACCACTCACACGTCTCCTCCTCCACACTTTGGAGATGAGCTCCCTGCACACTCGCACCGACCCTTCCCAGAAAACCAGGGCTTCTCCATGGAGGAGCACAGCGCAAGTAGGCCTATACAATGTATGTGTGTGTATGTGTGTATGTGTGTGTGTGTATGTGTGTGTGTGTATGTGTGTGTGTGTGTGTGTGTGTGTGTGTGTGTGTGTGTGTGTGTGTGTGTGTGTGTGTGTGTGTGTGTGTGTGTGTGTGTGTGTGTGTGTGTGCGCGTGCGCGTGCGCGTGCGTGTGTGTGTGTGTGTGTGTGTGTGTGTGTGTGTGTGTATGCATGTTAGTATTAGTGAGTTAAAGAGTCTATTTCAAAGGAAGTTATATTTCAACATGAGTCAAATGTTGTCAACAGGAGCTTATTATATCATATTTACAACAAGTTGAGTGCAAAGTATGTTTAGGATTTCTACTGTTGCTAGGCAACTGACAACAAAAATGGGCATTGTCTTGATTCCACACCAAAAATGGTGACTGTTTTCTGCAGTCAATGTGACGAAGAGGATGGAAACAGGAAGTAACTTTCATGTGGTCGACATTTTTTTATCAATCGTGTGATCAAAGATATTTTTTTGATCTGATCAGCTAATTTTAGATCATTTACTTCAGACCACAATAGAGACCAGGGTGCTCGTTTGCAACATGGAAAAGATTTTTCATTAAAATGAAATAACCTCACTTTTAAATTGATCAACTTGAAAGCTGAACTAGTTCAATTCTAAATCAAATTGACCTTAAATACAAAATCACTTATTAATTAAATCTAATCAAATTAAAGACATTTAAAGTAATAAAATAATAGATAATAAACATTTGAATGGGCGAAATTAAATTCTAACTTAAAATGAAAGTATTTATCATGATTTCATCAAATTCGAAATAAATCAAGCAAATTGAATTCAATAAAAGTTTACACTAAATTTTAAATATATATTCATAAAATAGATATGAAGAGTCCCGCTTTGACTTGTGGTGGATGAATCTTTGCTGCATGTTATTATCCTGCTCTGGCAAACTACTAAAAAGACGAAATACAACCATAAAATCCTCGGTTGCACTGCAGGTCAGTTTCACATTCACCGGAGAGTGTGGCTCACTTTTAGCTCCTGTGCAGAATCCAAGTCCAATTAAACCTCATGAAACGCCTGATCATCCAACAGCTTTTTCAACAGGGAGAGAAATGAGTCACTTCCCTTTGACTGCTCTCCATATTCATCCGAAGCCAGAAACACAGATGAGGAGCTAAACCTTGAAGAACGAGGATCAACAAAGAATGAAGGCAACCGGCAGACTTCAGGATGCTAATGATATTTGTTCAGCTGACGATGGAGTCACACAGAGAGGAAAATAACTCTGTGTGAGCAAGAGACAAGAGCAGTGACTTAGGTCAAGGCTTCTGTTATCGTCCTAATATATTATATTATATGAATTTTATGACATATCTGTAGAGACATACTAGTGTGCAGTAACTTTAAAAAAATTCATTTCACATGACAAAAACACACAACATGTATTATGGACTGCTGAGTCACAGCTGATGACCCCCAGACGCTGTGCACCTTCCAGCTTCGCCCACAGGTGGAGCCAAAACCACAGATCTCTAAGTGGCGCTACTCGACAGCTTTGTTAAATCAAATTATTCTAACATGAATTCTTACGAGGCAAATAGTATCTACAGAGGACTAAAAGCTACTTCTGATGAACCATTTACTTGTAACTTGCAGTCCGAAGCTACAAAAGTAAAACCCAGGTTGGCAAAAACTGCAATTCTCCTTTCGAGTTTATTATCTAGTTGAATCAACAGGCAGCAACGCAGGTTTTATATTATCTTATTGTGGCTAAAGACAGCAAACACCAGATGCTGTGGACCCGTCGTTTCCGTTGTCATTCATATTCTGCTTACTTCTGTGTCCAAAGTGTAAAGTTTATTCACTATAGGACCCCCAAGTATACTCACAGTGGAAAGAAACAAACAATGGATCATAATTCAACTCTGTTTCTCAGATATTTGGTCATTTTGACAGATGGCTCAAAACACAACAGTGTGGTCAGTGTTGCACAAATCAGAAGAATAGCAAATCCAAAAGGCTTTGTTGTTGCCATTGGCAACAAAACATGGGACCAAAGTGTTGAATTCATCTAGTGGAGCCACAGAGGAAAAGAGAAGTTATTTAACTGTTCGCAGATGATTCACCTCCACTGAGCTAATGGTCACTATGTGGTCAATGGTGCCCAATGTTCTCGGCGTTCAAGGGGTTAAAACGTGAAAATGCAGCTGAAACAGCAACAAGGAAGTGCAAAGGCCTGATGACATCAAACAACTCAAATTAAAATATATTAACTTATAAAGCAATAAAAAAATGTACCTTTGTGGCCTCTGTCTTTTCTGAAGAGTTCAGCAAACACAGCGATACTTGTGAAGTCATATGGAGTCATGGCATGAACACAATCAATATGACTCTACTGGAATGCAGCATTAGACGGGTACCTTCGTCTTTCTATCAAGGACGGTGAAGTGAACTAACTTCAGAGTCCTGTAACATTTTCAATGGGAAAAAGAAAAGATTTATTTTTGAAGCAGAGGCACCTAAAACAGATGCTCAGCTTTACGACATGACGTCACCAAACTCCAAAATCACAGAGGAGCATCATTTGATGTAATTCATCCAAGTTATATTGAATCACTGAGCACAGCCTGATGCTGGTTGGCCTGAATAAAAACCTGTCACCTGTCTGTCAGCTCTCCGAAGCGGAACGTACCACAGCGGCCACGGGAGTGTCCGACCCGGCATCGCCTTCAGAGGCCACGTCTACCAACCCACCGAGATGGCTTTGGTGATGAACGGTGGGACAGTAAGTCTGGCAGAAACACACTCGTTCTCCATCTCCACATAACTAACCAGTGAAATACTTTATCTGTATCATGTGTATCCTGTAGATGCCCACCGCCCCCATCAACTACACCGGACGCCGGTTATGGTGAAACGGGGCTTGAAGAGGATTCCAGTCACAAGATAAGGGAAATATTAAAAACCACCACATATCATCCAGGATAGATATGTTTCATGTGTTTGTGTTTCTGCACACATGTATGACTTTACATTTTAATAACAAACTAATGGTATTTTTGCTTAAATGTTCTCGATTGCCTCTTTATCGGCCGGCTGGACATGAAATCACAAGAGATGGACCAGAGAGTGACGCAGTATTTATGTTGCATTATTGTGATCAGCACAGATCAGTACATTCAGTCTGAAGTGTAAGAAGTAAACCCAGTGATGATAATCATAGGGTGAATAAAAAAAAACGTATGTTGTAAGAGAATGAAGTCCGTTTTCTGCTGCTGGTACCGTCTCGACTCTACTCCCTTTTGGTACCAGGTAGTTTTCTGGATTTTGTTTTCCACTGCAAAAAGTGCCCCCTCAATGCAGCGTTGTTACTATAGCAACAGTACATGAAACTACTGTTATGTTAATGCAATACCAAGCAGCAACCCCGGGGGTTTGAAAATGAAGCTAACGCAGAAGTGCCAAAAACAGCAATTTTGAAGTTCCTCGAATGGCCACTTGGCCTGCTTTGGCCTGCTTTGGCCTGCTTTGGCCTGCCTCAGCTCCACCCATGTTCCACCTCTTTGCCCATTGTTGAATAAGCCGGGAGGTCGGAGGAGTGAAGCGCTGCCAAGATGGCGTCAGGCAGCGTCACCCTCTAAAACACGCATCTCAGGAAACCTATGAGTGACGTCGAGGAGGCTGCATCCATTTTTTTTATACAGTCGATGCGCAACAAACACACAAACAGTGTAAGATATGGAGGGGAGGCTATTCTGGATTCTTCACCTGTGACAGTCAGTAAGGGGATCGATTTAGTTGCATAATTTTGTCCAATGAATTAAAAAATAAAAGCGGTGGCTGCAGTTGCTTGCTAGTTAACAGCGGCGGGTTCGTGCAAGATGTCGTGTGTCGGGTTCGCAGTGATTGTGATGATTCTCTCTGACCAATCAGTGGTCTGCAGTGTTTTCACGTCACCTTTTAACATTTCCTCAGCTTGATTGGAATTTCGATGGAGGTGATACCAAAAATAGTACCAGGCACTATCCATAACTTTTACCCAATGAAAGAAAGGAGCTGAGCCGAGTCGAGCCGAGCCGTTACCGGCAGTCTAGAAGAGGTTTCACTGAACGAGCTGCAGGTAGAAAGTGAGGATTTAAACGTAGTGAATGAACCACTCTTGTCTGAGCAGCTCTCAGTGCTGTTACTGCTCATCAATGACGCGTGCTTTGGAAAACTGCACTTTCCTTCTATTTTTCTGTTTGGCTTCAAGCCACAACGCAGAACAGAGACTTTATGTAAATGACCTGCAGACGCCCCCGAAGCTTGCTTGGCCTCTATATTTCATGCTGGAAACCCCAAAGGACTCTCATAGTGCTTTTACTCTCCTTCTCCATCCCAGCATCAGTGCTGTTGGATGGTTTGGCACATTTCACCGCGCGTATTCATTAATGTATGAAGCAGTGCTTTTGCAGGGTTATCAGATGGATTTTTTTTCCAGATAAGGATAAGATTTTAAAAAGCATATCATTAAAAGCCATTTAATGCTGCACTAGTAATTCTGCGGTATAGGGTCGACTGTTGGAGGTTGTGGTTTTGCACTTTATCGGGAAATGTGATAATCAAGGTCAGTTGAGCTGGATGTAAAAGCGCAGCTTAAAGAGAATGTACTTTGTCAAAATGTTTGTGTTTTGAGTGTTTTCTAAGATTTTTATATATCTATTGATGAAAATGAAGAGTTTTAGCTCTGAATAGATTATTGACATTGTAAACCGCATTTGACAAAACAGTCTCACCCCTTTTTAGCCAACATGGAGGTGAAGTCCTTCAGGTGGTCCGAAAAATGGAAACTTCAACATCTTAATCTTGTTGACAACTGGGAACATCCCACCGGCTGAGGAACACCGTCTGATGTGACGGAGAGCTCAAGAACAGCTAATAAGAAGACTCCGTGGTCAGACTGTTTTATCAACCAGTTTCATGGTGTTTGTAGTCATTCAGTTACCCTGGTTTCAATAAGGTGATCATTATAGACACAATTTTGTTTGAGATGTACAGAAGCATCTATACAGAGGCAAGAAAAAGTATGTGAACCTTTTGGAATGACTTAGTTTTTTCTGAATTAATGGATGGTAATATATAAACAGTTATCAGTAATGTGTTCACAGAGTAGAAAGTCCGTACGTGAAAGTACGTCAAACCTGCATTTCTGGTGGCTGCAGATCAAAACTGGACGATGTTGAAGAGGAACTTTGGACCATTCTTTGTTACGGACCTGCTTCAGATCATGTTCTTGGGATGTTGGTGGATATCGACTCTCTACACGTCGTTCAGTATCTCTGGGGTTCATTTTGTGGCTTTCTTGGTTAGAAGTCATTCTGCTGTAGATTTACCTCAATGTTTCTAGCGATAGTGCTGCAGCATCACCCATCTTCTACCAAGCTTCAGCTTGTAGCCACACTGAGATGATCCCAAATAAATTTAGCAATTCATTTTCCCTCCGATAATGAAGTGTCGGGGCCGAAGCAGCAGAGCAGCCGAACCACCTTTGGGATGTTGTCATCTTTGTATGCGCTGCTCTTTTGATGCCATACGTAGTTCTGCATCTTCTTCCCAAACAGTTTAAGTGTTAAGGTGCCTAATGGCCAAACTTCAGATGTGAAAAGATCATTTCCACATATATTTAGATAATTCTGAAGGGTTCACTAACTTTTTCCTCCCACTGCGCAGTGTGCCAATCAGGATCCTTTAAATCTTTATTTCATTGGACACATACAAAACATTTGGCCGTTCATCGCAGGGAATTTAAGTGGAGAGGTTGTTTTTATTGGTGACATGTGAGCAGCTCTTTAAGTTCATCAGTATTTGAGACCAACTAAGACTAGATTTTGGGGCCATTGCAAATATAGATATTAGGAAGTGAAAAAAATTCCAGGGACGATATATTGATTGAAGTGTGTTTATCAAACACTTGTGACAAAGACAAGTGATAGATGAAGAATATTTCACAGTTCAATAATAAACTTTATGTCCAGAATTACATCAGCACGTTGAAACTTCACTGTGAATGTCGTGATTATCAAAAAAACCAAACAGAAAAATGTCTAAATCATCCCCGGCTTCTTTTTCTGCATTAAGTTCTGTAAAAAGATGGTTTCATATTGGGAAACATTTACACCAATAGTGATTAATCTGTGATCTGCTCATGTCTGCCAGCTGATCCATCGGTCTGGCTCGAATAGAAATCACTTCATATTTGATTGGATTGTTTTCTATCTCCTGAACAACAGTGAATTCAACCGAGGACAGTTTATCCAGTTAAAATGTAGAGCGGCTGTCATCACATTCACATCGTGACCATTTCCTCTTGCTGTAACACTAAACTAATTAAATAAATTGTCGATCATTTTTTCTTTTGTGTACAGGTGTATGCTGATATTGTACAATGACAATATAGGATTTTTATGTAATAACCCTATATAACAGATTTTTATGTACTGTAAATGTTCCAAAAGTGAAAATGCACTGGTATTCCCCTTTTGAGATGCTCTTATGATGATAGCACTGTCACTGTTTTATGGCAGCATAACATGAATGTCTGTAATGTGATTTGCACAAAGCTATCTAATACAACAGTGCACATTTTCTGTTAAACCTGGTCTGGTCTTATTGTCTTCGCTGGGGGATCTTTCAACTCTCAGAGACACAGTTAGAAAGGCAGCTCCTACTGTAACCAGGGAGTTTATGGGGACATATGAGCTGCAGTCAAAGAGTTATGAGAGCAAACAGAAATGTACGTGGAGCAGGAGGAAGCAATACGTTTGGAGAAGCCCAACTGTCTCTGCCGGGTTGTGATTTCTTTCTGCTCCCTAAAAAATGATGTTTCAGCTCAATGAGATCACACACAAACAAACAAACGTACAAAAACCCGGGTAACAGCTGATTATGCTGCTCAACTGACTCCGGGTCATATTTCCAGTTGCTCTGTGGACGTTACCGTCTTCTTCGTGCACAACAGCAAAAGTCTCGGAACATTTTGACCACATCTTTTACGCTGACTGAAAGAAACAAGTCACACGTTTCAACTTAAAGTTGGTTTCCAGGGGAACTAAAAACTGATGAACTTATGAGATGTATTTTAAAGCGGGCTCTAAAAAGGTGTCTGTAGCACACACATGAAACCATCCATCCATTATCTATACATGCTTTATCCTGAACAGGGTCACGGGGGGCGGTGTATTTTGAATATAAATCTGTATGAGTGTTGCCCGTATGATACACAGGATCTCATACCTGTCACTCTGTGGGGAAGAGAGGCTGAAGCTGGTAGCCAACGTGATGGCTGTCATTCCAGAGGGAGAACGTAAAGGTGTGACAACACGGACCCGAGCATAAGCAAAAAGTCACCGCATGCTTAATGACGTAGTTTTTAGGAAGGTGGTGTCTCCATGTAAAAGAGAAAATTGTTCAAAACCTGGTCAGAAGAGCCAAACTTGAAGGTAAGTGAGCGAAATGGAACAATCATTCAAATCTCTCCTCATAATCATGTCTTGAAGCTACAAGAGATGTTAACAGCTGATTTAACAGCTGATGTGTAAACATTGGCTGAATTCATACTCCACTCCAAACCACAAGGGGGCAGCATATTACCAGAAAGGTGGTGAGTCCACCCCCATCGTAAGAAATGAGGAAATGCTCCTTCCCTCCCAAAGGTCTTCTTCTCTGGTGCTGCTGGTGTAAAAAATAATATTAAAATCAGAACATCACCTGTAGCAGAACATCACCTGTAGCAGAACACCACCTGTACCAGAACACCACCTGTAGTAGAACATCACCTGTAGTAGAACATCACCTATAGCAAAACACCACCTGTAGAACATCACCTGTAGTAGAACATCACCTGTAGCAGAACACCACCTATATCAAAACCCCACCTGTAGTAGAACACCACCTGTAGCAGAACACCACCTGCAACAGAACACCACCTGTAGCAGAACACCACCTGCAACAGAACACCACCTGCAGCAGAACACCACCTGTAGTAGAACATCACCTGTAGTAGAACATCACATGTAGTAGAACATCACCTGTAGAACATCACATGTAGCAGAACATCACATGTAGCAGAAGATCACATGTAGTAGAACATCACATGTAGTAGAACATCACATGTAGAACATCACATGTAGTAGAACATCACCTGTAGTAGAACATCACCTGTAGTAGAAATTCACCTGTAGTAGAACATCACATGTAGTAGAACATCACATGTAGCAGAACATCACATGTAGCAGAAGATCACATGTAGTAGAACATCACCTGTGGTAGAACATCACATGTAGTAGAACATCACATGCAGTGGAACATCACATGTAGAACATCACATGTAGTAGAACATCACCTGTAGTAGAACATCACCTGTAGTAGAAATTCACCTGTAGTAGAACATCCCATGTAGTAGAACATCACATGTAGAACATCACATGTAGTAGAACATCACATGTAGTAGAACATCACCTGTAGTAGAACATCACCTGTAGAACATCACCTGTAGAACATCACATGTAGAACATCACATGCAGTAGAACATCACCTGTAGTAGAACATCACCTGTAGTAGAACATCACATGTAGCAGAACATCACATGTAGAACATCACATGTAGTGGAACATCACATGTAGTGGAACATCACATGTAGTAGAACATCACCTGTAGCAGAACATCACATGTAGTAGAACATCACATGTAGTGGAACATCACATGTAGTAGAACATCACATGTAGTGGAACATCACATGTAGAACATCACATGTAGTAGAACAACACCTGTAGTAGAACATCACCTGTAGTAGAACATCACCTGTAGAACATCAGATGTAGTAGAACATCACATGTAGAACATCACATGTAGTAGAACATCACATGTAGAACATCACATGTAGTAGAACATTACATGTAGAACATCACCTGTAGAACATCACACATGTAGTAGAACATCACATGTAGTAGAACATCACATGTAGAACATCACATGTAGTAGAACATCACATGTAGAAACATCACATGTAGAGAACATTACATGTAGAACATCACCTGTAGAACATCACCTGTAGAACATCGCATGTAGAACATCGCATGTAGTACATCACCTGTAGTAGAACATCACCTGTAGAACATCACATGTAGTAGAACATCAACTGTAGTAGAACATCACCTGTAGAACATCACATGTAGTAGAACATCACATGTAGTAGAACATCACATGTAGTAGAACATCACATGTAGTAGAACATCACATGTAGAACATCACATGTAGTAGAACATCACATGTAGAACATCACATGTAGAACATCACCTGTAGAACATCACATGTAGTAGAACATCACCTGTAGTAGAACATCACCTGTAGTAGAACATCACATGTAGTAGAACATCACATGTAGTAGAACATCACATGTAGAACATCACATGTAGAACATCACATGTAGTAGAACATCACCTGTAGTAGAACATCACCTGTAGAACATCACATGTAGTAGAACATCACATGTAGTAGAACATCACCTGTAGTAGAACATCACCTGTAGTAGAACATCACCTGTAGAACATCACATGTAGTTGAACATTACCTGTAGAACATCACATGTAGAACATCACATGTAGAACATCACATGTAGAACATCACCTGTAGAACATCACCTGTAGAACATCACCTGTAGAACATCACCTGTAGTAGAACATCAACTGTAGTAGAACATCACCTGTAGAACATCACCTGTAGTAGAACATCACATGTAGAACATCACATGTAGAACATCACCTGTAGTAGAACATCACCTGTAGAACATCACATGTAGAAGAACATCACATGTAGAACATCACCTGTAGAACATCACATGTAGAACATCAGCTGTAGTAGAACATCAGCTGTAGTAGAACATCACCTGTAGAACATCACATGTAGTAGAACATCACCTGTAGAACATCACATGTAGAACATCACATGTAGTAGAACATCACCTGTAGAACATCACATGTAGAACATCAGCTGTAGTAGAACATCACCTGTAGAACATCACATGTAGTAGAACATCACCTGTAGTAGAACATCACCTGTAGAACATCACATGTAGTAGAACATCACATGTAGTAGAACATCACCTGTAGAACATCACCTGTAGAACATCACCTGTAGAACATCACCTGTAGAACATCACATGTAGTAGAACATCACCTGTAGAACATCACCTGTAGAACATCACATGTAGTAGAACATCACCTGTAGAACATCACCTGTAGAACATCACATGTAGTAGAACATCACCTGTAGAACATCACATGTAGTAGAACATCACCTGTAGAACATCACATGTAGTAGAACATCACATGTAGAACAAAACGTATTTCCTAACTCTGCATGATGGTCTGTCTTCTCAGCCATGTTTTTCCACAAACTTTGAACACACGTCAAAGCTGACGACGACTTCCGCCTTCAAGTTTGTTTCGGCCCGAAGTCCCGTTTGATCACGTGAGATTTGGTGATTTTGACTGGATTGTATAAGTGTGGGTTCACGCGCCCGCGTTGCTACGGACCTGACGCCCCGCCTACAGGAAGGGAAAACAGTTACTTCCGGGTCAAGAACGTAAACGGGTATCCACGTGAATGATCAAAGTGTACAAAGTAAGTAAACCTCTCTTCACCTTTTATTTCACAACACAGTGAACGAACAACACGAGGAACATGAGGAACATGAGGAACATGAGGAACATGAGGAACATGAGGAACAATCAGCCTGTCAGCTGACTGATTGGTGGTTGAACGTGGAGCTGCTCTTAGCTAACTAGCTAGCGTGGCTGCATAACATGAGCGTGTTGTGAATGAATGAATAAACAACAAATAATAAACGTGTTGTTCTTGTTTACTTCCTGGTTGGTTCCACACGAACCTGCCGTTAACGGTCCCGGCAGAACATCTGGAGTTACAGCTGTTCACTTCATGTTTCAGACGGTTTCTGATCAGGACGATTTTTGTTTCAGAGAAACCTGCTGAGTTCTCATTGGACCGGTGGTACCGGACCGGTGGTCCAATGAGAACTCATTGGACCGGTGGTACCGGACCGGTGGTCCAATAAGATCTCATTGGACCGGTGGTACCGGACCGGTGGTCCAATGAGATCTCATTGGACCGGTGGTACCGGACCGGTGGTCCAATGAGATCTTATTAACATGTTCATCATTAACATGTTTTCTCTTTTCTGCTTGGTTCCTGCAGGCGAAGCGACTGGACCTGCAGAGACATTGATCAGCAGTCACAGTCCAAACAGCTGGTTAGTGTGTTACTCTGGTAGACACACACACACACACACACACACACAGACACACACAGACACACACACACACACACACACACACACACACACACACACACACACACACACACACACACACACACACACACACACACACACACACACACACACACACACACACAGACAGACAGTCAGTCTTTAACCTTCTTTATAACCGGTTCAAGGTCGAGGAGGTTTGTGTTGCAGTCACTGTTTCTCTCAGCAGACGAGCCGGAGGTCCGGTTCTGTGGAGAGGTCCGGTTCTGTGGAGAGGTCCGGTTCTGTGGAGAGGTCCGGTTCTGTGGAGTGGTCCGGTTCTGTGGAGAGGTCCGTAACTGGAGGCTTTCAGAGGGGAAGAAAGAAAAGAAGGAAGATCAGAAGATGAACGGAGCATCTCTGGAGGGCAGGAGTATAACAGAAGAGAAGAAGAAGAAGAAAGTTGTCACTGATTCTTTCAACTCAGATGTCAGCGATCAAAAAGATGAAGGAATCCACAAAAAGAAGAAGAAGCTGACTGACAATCAGACTCCAGCAGAACTACAGAGTTCAGTAAAGAAAGAGAAGAAAGGAAAGAATAAATCTGCACAAATTCAGGAGGAAGAAGAGCTGCAGGTTGGAGAGGACGACGTGTCAAAGAAAGGAAGGAAAGGAAAGAAACCAGTTTCAGTTGGAAGCTCAGAAGAGAAAGTTAAAGAGAAGAAACAGAAGAAAAAGGAAACTATGGAAGGAATCAGTGTTTCAAAAACCAGAAAGAAATCTGAAAACGGAGTGGAGTTAGAAACAGCTGACGGGGAGAACGAAGTCAAAGTGAACAAGAAAACAAAGAAAGAAGACAAAAAAGATCGAGGAGAAGAAACCGAGATCATCGGGAAGAAGAAAAAGAGCAAAGCAAGAGAGAGCGGAGGGACGGAGGAAGACAACATGGCCGCCAGGAAGAAGGACAAACCCACAAAGAGACGGACTGTGGACGGGAAGACGGAGAGGAGAAGGATAGCTGCTGTGGAGGTGGTGGAGGTAGAAGAGGTGGAGGTAGAAGAGGTGGAGCCAAAGAAGAAGAAAAGGACAAAAGCAGCGTCTGAGGAGGAAGAAACACTGTTCATCTATGAGGACGAGAGAAGAGAGAGAACAGCAGGAAAGAAGAGGAAACAGAAACGGAGCGACGTTGGAGCTGAAACTGCTGCTGCGAAGAAGAAGAAGGAGGTGAAGGAGGTGAAGGAGGTGAAGGAGGAACATGAAGACTCTCAGGTGAGAGAAGGTTTCTTTCGTCAGTGAAACTGCTGGATGAGTTTTAAATGAGCTGCAATCACGTTTCAGGAGTCTCAGGTTGACGTGATGTTCCTGTCGGAGAAGAGCGGAAACAAGGACGAGATCAGCATCAACCAGGTCTATAGCACTTATATATATATATATATATATCATTTAAATAATATATATAATGCTATATACCTTATATATAATATTATGTATGATTTATGATATATATCTGTCCATCTGTCGGTGGATTGTGTTGTTTCATAGGAGAGAAGACAGGCGCTCCAGATGGAGATCGACGAGGCCTCTCAGCCGGTAAAAGCAGCTCCTCCTGCGGTCGGTTTCTAATATTATAATATTTCATAGATCAGATTGTTGACTCTACCTGCAGCTCTGCACCTTGAAATATTTATGTATCATGCTTCCATGAAACTGGGATGGATTTAAATCAAAGGGTCAGAATTGAAGCAGTGGACACGGAGGTGTCGTGACTTTTAGACCCTGTTGTGGGTGATGTAAAAAAAAAAAAAAAAATCCCATAATGCAACTCAGCGACAGCTTTCATCAGATGTACCTCAATGAGGCCCTTTCATAACGCAGGCTTTCTGTTACAAACATGTAGTTCTGAATATAAGGACTTGATGACATCATCAGATATATAGATGTAGAGCTCCTCAGTCTTTATGTATATATATATAATATAGTATTTATATATATATATATACATGTTATATGTACTGAGTGTTTGTCCCGGTGGTGTTCCTCAGGGTTTGGGCCAGTGGAGCACGGCCCGGTTCACCAGCTCTGAGCAGCAGCAGAAGTTCCTCCGGTTGATGGGCGGCTTCAAGAGTTTCCAGCCAGCGGCGGCGAGCACTGCCGGAGCGAACATGGCTCTGGGGAAGGACGCACAGCAGCAGCTGCAGCAAGGGCTTCTGGGAGAGTTTGAGCGAGCTCACTCTCGCAGGATGGACTTCAGTAACAGAGGAGCCGGTCTCGGCTTCGCTGCACCGTCCAATAAGAAGTTCTCCATCGACATCAATGCAAGTCGGTCAGTTCGCTTGGACGACTGATCGGCACCGTTTGAGGATTCATCTTAGAAAACTATTCAAGTGTAAATTATTCGTAGTCAATGAAACTAACTGTATATAGTGAACATTAAACATCCAGCTTATAGCTGGAGGAACTGTTTGAGTTTTTCTTTGTTCCAGACTGAGAACTTTTGGCCCCGTTAATTATTATTGTTATAAACACAAAGAAAACTACATTGTTGGTTTGACAGTCATTTTATTTCTTTTTTTTCTGCAGTGAAGTTGAAGAAAAAGTCAAAGTACACTTCAAAGAAAACAGAAGCAGTACTTCTTGTTTGTTTGCTCGTACTCAGACTATCATAGTTGTTGTACTTCAGTACTCTGGCTGGAACTGTTGTAAATCTGATTCAACATGAGGCTCCTCATCACATTAACCTTCCTCTCAACCATCTCTACGAGAACCTGGACAGGAGTAAAGACAGACGGCATGAAAACGTCTTTCAGCTTCAATTTGTTTTGTCAACAAATAACCAAACCGGTTAGCTGCATACGTGACATCATAAAACCGTGCAGCGCTTCCTCTGCAGCTGTCGGGATACACAACACTTATTTTAGTCTTTTCATGAGTCTCGGTCGTGTTTCTACCAACTGCTTCGTCCTTTAATCAACCTGATCAGCTGCCGACTTCTTCCTGACAAAGATTCACATTATAACTGAGTGGATGTTTGAAGCTTTGTGAACTGATACAGTTCTAATCAGGCAGCTTGGAGCAGCTGCTGGCAGGTCGATTTCACTTTGGAGGAATAAAAAAACATTTTGTGGCGTTTCTTCTGTTTTAACAATCCAGCACAATGAACGGATGACAACATGCAGAGGGATATCTCAAAGGAAAAAAAGAAACCACTTAAAAATATGAGACCAGAAGTATCTGATGATCCGCCTCGCTGTGTCCCTCAGAACCGGGACCAGAACCGGGACCCGAGCTGGAGGCTGCCGGCAGCAGCTGCAGGTGGGACAGAGGTTCATGCTTGGAGAAACTCCGGCTGCACTCGCGCCACTTTACGGAACTCTTTGGTGTGTGTTAGAGGACACTGCATCTCACACCAGCTGATCGGAACCATCTGGGCACCTGGGTCACGTGATTAAAGGAAACGTGTATATCAATGAATCCAGAAGAACAAACAGTTCATATTCAACCCAACAGCCCTGAGAGACTCTGAGGCCGGAGACAGACCTGCTCTGACATAACGGTGCGTTCAAGAGCAGCTGGGAAGTGATCGTTCTGACCTGTTGGACTGAAAATACATCATCATATGTTTATGAGCTCTGAGAAGCAGGTTTGATGTCTCCACGTGGAGAAAAGAAGGTTTCCACTTCCTCCACAAATAGTCAGATGTGGTGAACTTGGTCTCCCTAAAACTTGACTTCCATGATGGAGGGTTGAAGAGTCCTCAAACACATCTGAGACCAGAAACTCAATCAGGATAGAACATATTAAAGCTGGCTAATAAAATCTCTCATTTTTTTATTTCACCACTGCCACCATAAATAGTAAAATATTAAGTGTCCTCCTGCTGCATAATAACCACAGGTTACATCAGAGTGGAGCTCTGATGGTATGTTGGCATCTAAATGTTGAAGTATGACTCAATAAAACTCTTCTCAACACATTGTGTTCAAACTGGAAACCATCAATCTGAACACCAACATTCAAACAGTATTTGGACCGATCAATAATCAATAATTGTGTACCTGCTTCACTGTGGGCCACCACCACGCCCAGCTCGTTCTCCGCCGTCGTCAGCAGGTAGTTGGACTGAACGTCTCCGAGAGAAATCTGACATCACAGGTCAAAGAGGAAACAACACATCACACCGAATATAACAACCATGTCATTATTACTCATTACCCCCCCCCCCCCCCCAAGGCTCCAGGCAGGTGAAGGATACAACTTTTGCCAAGACGATGTCGCCGGGTCTGAAGCTTTTATACGTTTCCACCTGGAACAGCGAACAAAAGCACATCGTCTGAATTTAACAGATGAACAGAGAGAAGCGATAAACGGTCGGCGTGAACGAAACCAACACACCTTGTCCTTCTCTGTCGCACGCACGTCTTCTTTTCTGCAGAGACAGGAGATTATTAACACAATAATCTGACCATATGTTTTATTTATGGATTATATTCTGGTACCTGATGGTGCCTCTGAAGCGGTCCTTCAGCGGCGTGGAGCCCACGTACAGGATGTGGACTTTGGCGAACCGAGGATTGATGCTCGTCACCTGTCGCATTAAAAACAACAAGACAAAGACACTTTACACAAAAATCACATCTGAGAGTAAACGATGTTCAGATCAATAAATCACAACGTAAACGATGTTCAGATCAATAAATCACCGTAAACAATATTCAGATCAATAAATCACCGTAAACAATGTTCAGATCAATAAATCAAAACGTAAACGATGTTCAGATCAATAAATCACCGTAAACAATGTTCAGATCAATAAATCAAAACGTAAACGATGTTCAGATCAATAAATCACCGTAAACGATGTTCAGATCAATAAATCACAACGTAAACAATATTCAGATCAATAAATCAAAACGTAAACGATGTTCAGATCAATAAATCACAATGTAAACAATGTTCAGATCAATAAATCAAAACGTAAACAATGTTCAGATCAATAAATCACCGTAAACGATGTTCAGATCAATAAATGACAACGTAAACGATGTTCAGATCAATAAATTAAAACGTAAACAATGTTCAGATCAATAAATCACAACGTAAACAATGTTCAGATCAATAAATCACAACGTAAACGATGTTCAGATCAATAAATTAAAACGTAAACAATGTTCAGATCAATAAATCAAAACGTAAACGATGTTCAGATCAATAAATTAAAATGTAAACAATGTTCAGATCAATAAATCAAAACGTAAACAATGTTCAGATCAATAAATCACAACGTAAACGATGTTCAGATCAATAAATTAAAACGTAAACAATGTTCAGATCAATAAATCAAAACGTAAACGATGTTCAGATCAATAAATTAAAACGTAAACAATGTTCAGATCAATAAATCAAAACGTAAACAATGTTCAGATCAATAAATGACCGTAAACAATGTTCAGATCAATAAATTAAAACGTAAACAATGTTCAGATCAATAAATCAAAACGTAAACAATGTTCAGATCAATAAATGACCGTAAACAATGTTCAGATCAATAAATCAAAACGTAAACGATGTTCAGATCAATAAATCACCGTAAACGATGTTCAGATCAATAAATCACAACGTAAACAATGTTCAGATCAATAAATCAAAACGTAAACGATGTTCAGATCAATAAATCACAACGTAAACAATGTTCAGATCAATAAATCAAAACATAAACAATGTTCAGATCAATAAATTAAAACGTAAACAATGTTCAGATCAATAAATCACAACGTAAACGATGTTCAGATCAATAAATCACAACGTAAACAATGTTCAGATCAATAAATCACAACGTAAACGATGTTCAGATCAATAAATTAAAACGTAAACAATGTTCAGATCAATAAATCACCGTAAACAATGTTCAGATCAATAAATCAAAACGTAAACGATGTTCAGATCAATAAATCACAACGTAAACGATGTTCAGATCAATAAATCACCGTAAACAATGTTCAGATCAATAAATCAAAACGTAAACAATGTTCAGATCAATAAATCAAAACGTAAACAATGTTCAGAGTCCATCTCACCTTACAGGTGACTATCGCTCCGACATCTGGCAGCAGCTGTGTTTCTGTTTCCCTCACCACCGAGATCACCGGCAACTAGAAACACACACACACACACACACACACACACACACACACACACACACACACACACACACACACACACACTGTTTACCTTTACTCAACAAACATATTTCTGTTCAGTCTTGTTCACAAACGTTGCGCAATAACTTTCATCTGATTCACCACCACCTCCCCGCCACCACACCCCTCACCTCCCCCTTTCCCTCCCCACACCACCACACCCCCCCACCTCCCCTCAACACAACCCTCACCTCCTCTCCTCACCACCCCCCACCTCCCCCTTTCCCTCCCCACACCACCATGCCCCCCCCAACACAACCCTCACCACCACCCCCCCCACTTCCCCTCAACACAACCCTCACCTCCTCTCCCCACCACCACACCCCCCCTCTGAACACACCCCTCACCTCCCCTTTCCCTCCCCACACCACCATGCCCCCTCAACACAACCCTCACCTCCTCTCCCCACCACCACACCTCCCCTCAACACAACCCTCACCTCCTCTCCCCACCACCACCCCCCCCCTGAACACAACCCTCACCCCCTTCCCTCCCCTCACCACCACACCCCCCACCTCCCCTCAACACAACCCTCACCTCCTCTCCCCACCACCACACCCCCCTGAACACAACCCTCACCCCCTTCCCTCCCCTCACCACCACACCCCCCACCTCCCCTCAACACAACCCTCACCTCCTCTCCCCACCACCACCCCCCCCCTGAACACAACCCTCACCCCCCTTCCCTCCCCTCACCACCACACCCCCCACCTCCCCTCAACACAACCCTCACCTCCTCTCCCCACCACCACACCCCCCCCCCCCACAACCCTCACCCCCCCCCCCTCCCCTCACCACCACACCCCCCCCCCCTCCCCTCAACACAACCCTCACCTCCTCTCCCCACCACCACCCCCCTGAACACAACCCTCACCCCCTTCCCTCCCCTCACCACCACACCCCCCACCTCCCACCAACACACCCCTCACCTCCTCTCCCTCGTTCTTCCTGAGCACGTAGCCTGCCAGTGAGGAGAAGATGTATCCGTGCCTCATGTACACACCTGTTCCAGGTATACAGTCTTCTCTACTGCATAGTTTGTCACCTGAGAACCAACAGGAGGAGACAGGTAGGTAGAAGAAACAGGAAGTGGAGTACTGAGTGTTCACATTTCACAATAAAACCATGCTTTTGGAGAAAAAACACCTCGAGCTTCACTTTAGACCGATTTAGTGTTCAGACTTGCAGAAGAACAGGTAGAAATAAAAGAAACAGAACTGAGCTCATAGATCTTCTAAATCTGCCCGACAGCTCTGACGTGACTTTTCACATCAATATCAACATGATGTTAAATGCTGATTGTTCAGAAGGACTTATTATTTATTGTGTTTTCTAGCAACTTAAACATCATCATATGCAGCATAACAGAAAAGATGAAACCTGATATTCATGTTGTCTTCCACGATGCAGCAGCTCATCTGTTCACGTCTCGGTTGATTTTACTCTTTAAACTTCTCACCAGGTTTCAATACGTTCAAATGATCCAAAAACAAAGAATTTAGTTTGTTCTTTCTTCCTCTGCCAGTAATCATCACATTATTCTTCTTTTACTGGATATAAAGTAGTTTAAAGTAGCTCCAACATGCTGTTTACACTGATGTCCTGTACTAGTAGTCCACTGACGTCACATGTAGGAATACAACTAGTACTTCTACTTTCATACTTCAATAACTACTTGCTGCTAATGATGAACTTTAACTGGAAGACTTGCAGGACTTTTACTGGACTTCCAACCGTGTCGTTAGTTTTATTAAATAAAGAATCGGAGGACTTATTCTACTGCTGTCAACGCATAATCCCAGTGAGTCCTACAGGTGTGTCCAACACGAGCAGAAGAATGTGGTGTCCTGCCCGAGGCCATGGGCAAGGCAGCAGAGACCTGCCGTAGACCTGCCACCACCGGGGCACGGTGGTCCTCCCCCACCGGGACATCCCAAACCTCAACACGGCGTCTCTGAACGGAGAAGTTCACGGAATAAAATACAGGAATTAAAACGCTGAACGTGCTGGAAGCTGAAGCGGCTGCACGCGGCAGCCTGGAGGAACGAGGCGGTTCTACACGCGCGACCAGCCGCGGAACCTCCGACCGCTGGGAGGTTCGCTCGGAGGTTCGCTCGGAGGTTCGCTGGGAGGTTCGCTCGGAGGTTCGCTGGGAGGTTCGCTCGGAGGTTCGCTCGGAGGTTCGCTGGGAGGTTCGCTCGGAGGTTCGCTCGGAGGTTCGCTCGGACTTCTTTCTGAGGAAGAGTTAGGGAAGATTAGCGGGACTCACCTGGAACACACAGCTTCATGGGCGACATGTTTTCGAGAAGAGCAGCTCGTCAGCCGATTGGCTGTGACGAAGGGCTCGAGTCGATTCTGATTGGCCGGTATCGCCATGAGCGGAAGAAAATGAAGGTTGGATCAATCCGCCATGTTGGTTGAGGCAGTGTGGCCCATGAGAGCATTACGTAATTTACTGTACATGTATGTACAGGTCATTACTATTACTCATAATAATCAGAACAATTTATTCTGTTTATTTAAGCAATTACCTCCCTGAAATGTAACATTACGACTCAATCCATTAATTATTTTAGTACATTTATTAAAAATACCTTGATTGGAGCGGGCTGTCAGACATTTTGACAATTATAATGGAGTTTGCCAGCTTGATACCAGTTATTAACAAAACAACAGTTTTTATGTTAGTACACTAGGACATGACATTTCTTTGTTATTTTCTTATTTGGTCTCTTTTTTTCAAAGATTATGTATTTTAAGATTTGACGCTTTTCATAATTCTCTAGTTTGTGTGAATGTGATTCCGTGTATAAATGACATTATCATCCTGAAGTGTAAGTAGGAATACATTTATATTAAATCTATCTTGTTCTTCTCACTACATCCTTGAGCATGGTTGAATATCCAAGACATAAATCCTCTTTCATTTTCTAGCATCACTGAGGAATAAAAGGATATTGATTTATCGCCACTCAAGTCATTCTTCATTTAATGTTCTCTGGTGTAAACAATGACATTCCTACACTATTTGTAATCAATAGTTTCTTTACAGTGATCTTTAAAATATAAAAATAATATTTATTTACTATTATTATTGAGAAGAAAAGAGTTGTTCTGGACGCTGATAAAAAGATTTCATCACATTATAGCTCACAACATTTATTCTTTTTCACATAATGACAAAGCAAACAAAATACAGAACAATCAGCTGCCCTTCAAACACCAGCCGGTGTTTCATCATCGGTTAGCTGTTCCCTCTGAGGTCACCGACATGGATCGTTAATATGGATTCATTCATGCTGTCTACGTTTGCTCCATCGAACCTTATTACAGCTGAGAGTCGACTAATGAAATGCATGTTTCCGTGTCACAAAGTAAAGAAAATCAAACTGAACAGACTGTCTGTGTGCGTGCATGTGTGTGTGCGTGTGAAAGTTGGGCATTCATAAAATAAAGTGCACATTGTGTGTCTGTATGTGCGCCAGTCGTAAATGACCTTTTCTTAGTGACCAGCACACGACTGGTCTCGTCTCTGAACCCGGAGGGAGGACAGAGCTTCTACTTCTTGGCTTTTCCCTGAGCAGCCACGGCCTCCATGGCCTTCCTCACCGTCTCCTCGTCTCCCAGGAACTGCATCGGTCCGACGGGCTTCAGGTTCTTGTCCAGCTCGTAGACGATGGGGACGCCGGTGGGCAGGTTCAGCTCCATGATGGCTTCCTCCGACATTCCTGGGAAACAGAGACAAACATCCATCAGACTGATGCTCGCTGGATATGAAAACATGCTGCATCACATTCACCACCGACATGGAAACGCACGCTTGAATTTGTCCATTTTACAGGTTTCACATGAAATACAAAGGAAACTAAAGAAATATTTTCTGGATAGAAGTGAAATATGAAAGGAAATGATTGGCATCCTGGGAAATAATGCACAAAGGAACTGAATTCATGTTGAGTGTTGTGTCATCTTTTACAGCCTTTAATTGCCCTGCTAATTATAATTTTTTAATGAAATTGCATCAGATTCCTGAGCTGAGTGTGGACTAACGGTTAGACTGAAGAAACAGAAGCAGACCGGTTGTAAACACGTGAAGCAACATGGACGCCTCTGTAGAATCAGTAAAATCCTGTTTCACTGATGAGTACAAGCTGCAGTAACGTCTGCAGGACAGAGAGACAAACTCTCAGTCCCTGAAAGGAAAAGACTCTGATGTGCTTCAACATTTATAGCATCAGACAATAAGAATGTTTAACTAGATTCCTCGATTTATTGCTGAGTAATATTTAGATGATAAAGAAGAAAAGAAAACTTTCACATATCTAACAGCAGAAACCACCTGTGGCACCGGGTTGCATCTCATCCGTCTCTTACCCTCCAGATGCTTGACAATGCCTCGGAGACTGTTGCCGTGGGCAGCAATCAGCACCCTCTTCCCGTCCTTGATCTGCGGCACAATCTCCTCGTTCCAGAAGGGAAGTGCTCTGGCGATTGTGTCCTTCAGGCTCTCACAGCTGGGCAGCTGGTCCTCCGTCAGGTCGGCGTAGCGCCGGTCCTACAACAGCAAGGGGTCAGTGTCCTCGTCTGAGTTCAGCTGTGATGTAATAATGTTAGAAAGAGTCGATGTGTCACCCTGCTTATCGTCTGGTAGAAGTCATGCTCCTCGTCCATGGGGGGGGGAGGGGTGTCGAAGGAGCGCCTCCAGATCTTGACCTGAGCGTCTCCGTGTTTGGCTGCTGTTTCTGCCTTGTTCAGCCCGGTCAGGCCGCCGTAGTGCCGCTCGTTGAGGCGCCAGGTCCGGTGGACGGGCAGCCACATCTGGTCGATGCTGTCCAGAACAAACCAGAGCGTACGGACGGCCCGCTTCAGGACAGACGTGTAGCAAAGATCAAACTCATAGCCGGCATCTGAGGAGAGGCAGAGAAAATCATCTAGTTTCACCAAAACAATGATGAGGAGGTTATTACGCAACGCTAACTCTCATCCAGCACACGCGTGTGTGTGTGTGTGTGTGTGTGAGAGAGGGAAGTGTGTGTGTGTGTGTGTGTGTGTGTGTGTGTGTGTGTGTGTGTGTGTGTGTGTGTGTGTGTGTGTGTGTGTGTGTGTGTGTGTGTGTGTCACAGTCCAGCATGGTGAACCGAAGAATTCAGCAAACAACAGTAATCTACCGTAAACATATAAATGCATCTTTGGGCTCTTTTCTTCCTTTGATCCGTTTAATATGCAGCCGACCGTTAAACATGAACAATGATGAAGTAAAAATCCATCTTGATACAGATTCATGGAGAATATGTATTTGCGTCGTGTCATATTTTGTCTCTTCAATGCTGCCTTCGTACCAGTTAAAGCATCAAACACGTGTTCCACATAACTCGTTTCTTCTTGCTTATATCAAAGCACAGTTTGTAAAAAAAATTATAATATTTGGTCCTTAAAAGCACAAATAAGACTAATGTTTCAGGTAAAACCCTAAAATCTGCAAACAGAATATAAATGGATGCTTTTATTAATCTGCTGATTCTGAATGAGTGACTTAGTTTGTGAGCTTTCACTGTTTTTATGGGAGAACATCTGGTCCCAGTAAAATGGATATTTCTGGATATATCTGGATGTTTCTGGATATATCTGGATATGTCTGGATATATATGGATATGTCTATATATATGGATATGTCTGGATATATATGAATATGTCTGGATATATATGGATATGTCTGGATATATATGGATATGTCTGGATATATAAGGATATGTCTATATATATATATATGATATGTCTGGATATATATGGATATGTCTATATATATATGAATATGTCTGGATATATATGAATATGTCTGGATATATATGGATATGTATGGATATATATGGATATGTCTATATATATGGATATGTCTATATATATATGAATATGTCTGGATATATATGTCTGGATATATATGGATATGTCTATATATATGTCTATATATATGGATATTCGGGCGGCACGGTGGTGCAGTGGTTAGCATTGTCGCCTCACAGCAAAAAGGTTCCGGGTTCGAATCCGGTCCTGGGCCTTTCTGTGTGAGTTTGCATGTTCTCCCTGTGCTTGCGTGGGTTCTCTCCGGGTTCTCCGGCTTCCTCCCATCACCCAAAAACATGCACCTCAGGTCAGGTTACCTGGCGCCGTGCTAGTGGCAGCCTGTTGCAGCAGCTCCCCCCTGAGAGCCCCCCTGCTGTAGTGAAGACATTTCCCCTCGGGGATTAATAGAGTACTATAAAATAAAAATTAAAAATAAAAATAAAATAAAAATATGTCTGGATATGTCTGGATATATATGACATGTCTATATATATATATATATATATATATATGGATATGTCTGGATATTTATGAATATGTCTGGATATATATGACATGTCTATATATATATATATGATATGTCTGGATATATATGGATATGTCTATATATATATATATGGATATGTCTCGATATATATGATATGTCTATAAATATATGGATATGTCTGGATATATATGAATATGTCTGGATATTTATGAATATGTCTGGATATTTATGACATGTCTATATATATATATATATGGATATGTCTCGATATATATGATATACCTATAAATATATGGATATGTCTGGATATATATGAATATGTATATCCATATATCCATGTATATCCAAGGGAGGCTGTGGCTCAGACGGTAGAATGATTTGAACACTAATCGGAAGGTTGGTGGTTCGATCCCCAGTTCCTCCTGTCCACATGCCTCAGCGTCCTTGAGCAAGACACTGAACCCTAAGTTGCCCCCGATGGTGAACCATCAGTGTGTGAATGTTCTCCTGATGGCAGCACCCTGCATGGTGATCTGTCTCATTAGTGTGTGAATGGGTGAATGGAAAAACATGTTAAAGCACTTTGAGACCAAAAGGTGATAAAACTATACAAGTACAGACCATATGTCTGGATATATATGAATATTCCTGGATATATGATATGTCTATATATATATATATATATATATATGATATGTCTGGATATATATGAATATAGACCGGTGCAGTGGTTAGCATTGTCGCCTCACAGCAAAAAGGTTCCGGGTTTGAATCCGGTCCTGGGCCTTTCTGTGTGAGTTTGCATGTTCTCCCTGTGCTTGCGTGGGTTCTCTAGGTGCTCCGGCTTCCTCCCATCACCCAAAAACATGCACCTCAGGTTAACTGGTGGTTCTAGAAATTGCCCTTAGGTGTGAATGGTCTTTGTGTCCGTCAGTCTCCCTGTGGCCCAGGGAGGGAGGCTGTAGCTCAGTCGGTCGACTGGGTTGCACATTAATCAGAAGGTTGCTGGCTCAGCCCCCAGCTCCTCCTGTCCACATGCCCAAGTGTCCTTGAGCAAGACACTGAACTCTAAAAATTGCTCCTGATGGTGAACCATCAGTATGTTGTAAGTCGCTTTGGATAAAAGCATCAGCTAAATGTAATGTAATATATCTGGACATATCACTTTATAAAGTTCACACTAAATATTTGACTTTGACTCAGTAAAGTAAAAAAAAAAAAAATTATGTTGAACTATAATCATTAAAAATAAATCTTTTTTTCAGCTCTTTCAGTGAGAATAAAACCCATTGAACAGAATTGATGTCCTTTTCTTACTAACTGGATGTGTGAAGCCGTTTGCAGCATTTCTATATGGTGCCAGTCCAAACATCCCGCCGTGGTTCCGGTGCTGCGGACTGGTGTCGCAGTGGGCCGACGACCTGTTCACCGTCCGGCTCAATGACATAATCACCGGCTTCAGCGGCTTAATCCAATGTCAACTAGAAAGCCCGACTAGGCCCGCGGACATGATCCGGTACCGTACCTTTCAGTGCCTGGCCTCCTCTCTTTGCCTCCTGCTCCCCGGTCTCACTCAGGTCCGCGTCGAACCAGCCGCAGAAGCGGTTCTCCTGGTTCCAGCAGCTCTCTCCATGGCGGATCAGCACCAGCTTGTATGCAGCCATCCTCACACCGACGTCCTCTGAGAAGGATTTCCGAAAACTTCGAGGTACGTGACTCCTAAAAGATGGCAGCAACGCTCTCAGGCTGGTTCTGACCCAAAAGACGGCCACGGAGAAACCGGAGCGGTACCGCTGGTAGTGTGGAGGGATGGCGGGTCTGAGGTTCGGACGGTTGGCTATAGCTCGTCTGGATGAACCTGACAGCTCTCACGATCCGACTTCACTTCCGCTCGTCCTGCAGCTTTCGACCAATCAAAGGGCGAGCTGCGTGCAGCGGCGGAGAGAGGAGGGAGGAGGGGGAGGAAGGAGGAAGGCGGAGGGAGGAGGGGGAGGAAGGAGGAGGGCGGAGGGAGGAGGGAGGAGGATGCGCACAGCGGCACGTGCACACAGCCCGCAGCGCTTCCTGCTGGTGCATCATAGGAAAGACCAAATATAAAGAATGAACAGTCATCATTATGAATCAATATGAATCATTGTGAATCAATAGGAATCAATAGGAATAAATATGAATCATTGTGAATCAATATGAATCAATAGGAATCATTATGAATCATTATGAATCAATATGAATCATTGTGAATCATTAGGAATCAATAGGAATAAATATGAATCATTGTGAATCAATATGAATCAATAGGAATCATTATGAATCATTATGAATCAATATGAATCATTATGAACCAATATGAATCATTATGAATAAATATGAATAATTATGAATAATTATGAATCATTATGAATCATTGTGAATCAATATGAATCAATAGGAATCATTATGAATCATTATGAATCAATATGAATCATTGTGAATCATAGGACTCAATATGAATCATTATGAATAAATATGAATAATTATGAATAATTATGAATCATTATGAATCGATATGAATCATTGTGAATCAATATGAATCATTATGAATCAATATGAATCTTTATGAATCATTGTGAATCAATATGAATAATTATGAATCATTATGAATAAATATGAATAATTATGAATCATTATGAATAATTATGAATCATTATGAATAAATATGAATCATTATGAGTCATTATGAATCAATATGAATCATTATGAATCAATATGAATCTTTATGAATCATTGTGAATCAATATGAATCAATATGAATAATTGTGAATCAATATGAATCTTTATGAATCATTGTGAATCAATATGAATAATTATGAGTCATTATGAATCAATATGAATCATTATGAATCGACATGAATCAATATGAATCATTATGAACCATTATGAATCATTGTGAATCAATATGAATCATTATGAACAATATGAATCATTATGAATAAATATGAATAATTATGAATAATTATGAATCATTATGAATCTATATGAATCATTGTGAATCAATATGAATCATTATGAATCAATATGAATCTTTATGAATCATTGTGAATCAATAGGAATAATTATGAATCATTATGAATCATTACGACTCATTATGAATCAATACGAATCATTATGAATCATTATGAATCAATATGAATCATTATGAATCTATATGAATCATTGTGAATCAATATGAATAATTATGAATCGACATGAATCAATATGAATCATTATGAATCAATATGAATCAATATGAATCATTATGAATCAATATGAATCATTATGAATCAATATGAATCAATATGAATCATTATGAATCAATATGAATCATTATGAATCTATATGAATCATTGTGAATCAATACGAATCATTATGAATCATTATGAATCAATATGAATCAATATGAATCATTGTGAATCAATATGAATCATTATGAATCAATATGAATCATTGTGAATCTATATGAATCATTGTGAATCAATACGAATCATTATGAATCATTATGAATCAATATGAATCATTATGAATCTATATGAATCATTGTGAATCAATATGAATAATTATGAATCGACATGAATCAATATGAATATTATGAATCAATATGAATCATTATGAATCATTGTGAATCAATATGAATCAATATGAATCATTGTGAATCAATATGAATCATTATGAATCAATATGAATCAATATGAATCATTGTGAATCAATATGAATCAATATGAATCATTATGAATCAATATGAATCATTATGAATCAATACGAATCATTATGAATCATTATGAATCAATATGAATCATTATGAACAATATGAATCATTATGAATCATTATGAATCAATATGAATCTTTATGAATCATTGTGAATCAATATGAATCATTATGAATCAATATGAATCATTATGAATCAATATGGATAATTATGAATCATTATGAATCATTATGAATCATTATGAATCATTATGAATCAATATGAATCTTTATGAATCATTGTGAATCAATATGAATCATTATGAATCAATATGAATCATTATGAATCGATATCAATCAATATGAATCATTATGAATCATTATGAATCAATATGAATCATTATGAATCAATATGAATCAATATGAATCATTATGAATCAATAGTCAAACAAAACAGTCGAACATCGAATATCTATAATATGAACATCAGATATTCAAACTGCAGCATTTATTTATTTATTTATTCATCTACAAACATGTATCTCACTTGTAGGTTGATCTCCATCACTTTCATAGTTTCCATATTGTTGATCTTTTAGATCATGATCTTGTTTCAAAGTCACTGAAACACCAGACTGCAGTGTTAGTTTCCAACTTTATATCCTTAGTTTTAATCTTTTTAATTAAATTGTTTAATATAATTTGAAGAGAAATCGTAATATCGGGCTGTAACATAGTTTAAAGCGAAATATAGGCTTTCATATTATTTATAGATCAACACATTTTCACAGTAAAACAATTATTCCTCAATTTCACAATCTTCTTCATAAAGTCATCATGAAAACCCTATAAAGGTTTATCAAAGACTGTTTTGTTGACTTCGTTGATTGGGTTATCTGTGCTCCCACGTGTCTTCCGTAGGCGGAACTATTCTGTCCAATCAGTGCGAGACATAAGGTTGTTGACAAGAAAACCTAAACGCTGATTGGTTACTTATGAAAACACTCTCTAGAGCCCGCCTCTTCCCGGAAGCTGACCGTCATCTGATGTTCTTTTTTTCCTGTGTTTAGTGTTAGCAGCGTCATTGTTAGCCAACAAAACAACGTCCTCCTTCTTCTCGTCTTTGTGGAGGAACCGGAGCTGCTCGTCGACCGACGCCGTCATGGACGAGACGAGTCCGCTGGTCTCTCCGCTGAGGGACTCCGGGGATTTCGGTTATTGCCCCACGGAGCCCACCAGCCCCCGGGGCGCGTTTGGAAGCACGCCGGGTTCTGTGGTGCGAATCCCGGCCGGCAGCCCGGGTTACAACCGGGAGAGACAGCCGCTTCTGGAGCGGGACCGGGGAAACTCGCCCCGGGAGCCGCACAGGAACGAATTCCCGGAAGATCCCGAGTTCCGAGAGATCATCCGGAAGGCCGAACGAGCCATCGAGGAGGGGATCTACCCGGAGAGGATCTACCAGGGCTCCAGCGGAAGCTACTTCGTTAAAGACTCCCAGGGGGTAAGACTACCGACCACCGACCACCGACTACCGACCACCGACTACCGACCACCGACTACCGACCACCGACCACCGACCACCGACCACCGACCACCGACCACCGACCACCGACTACCGACCACCGACCACCGACTACCGACTACCGACCACCGACCACCGACTACCGACCACCGACCACCGACCCCCGAACACCGACCACCGAACACCGACAACCGACCACCGACCCCCGACCCCCGACCACCGACCTCCGAACACCGACCCCGACCCCCGACCACCGACCACCGACTACCGACCTCCGAACACCGACCCCCGACCCCCGACCCCCGAACACCGACCTCCGAACACCGACCACCGACCTCCGACCACCGACCCCCGAACACCGACCCCCGACCCCCGAACACCGACTACCGACCACCGAACACCGACCTCCGACCACCGAACACCGAACACCGACCTCCGAACACCGACCACCGACCACCGACCCCCCACCGAACACCGACCACCGACCACCGACCCCCGAACACCGACCACCGACCACCGACCACCGACCCCCGAACACCGAACACCCGAACACCGACCTCCGACCACCGAACACCGACCCCGAACACCGAACACCGACCACCGAACACCGACCCCCGAACACCGACCCCCGAACACCGAACACCGAACACCGACCTCCGACCACCGAACACCGACCACCGACCACCGAACACCGACCACCGACAACCGACCACCGACCCCCGAACACCGAACACCGACCACCGAACACCGACCACCGAACACCGAACACCGACCACCGAACACCGACCCCGAACACCGAACACCGAACACCGAACACCGAACACCGACCCCCGAACACCGAACACAGACCTCCGACCCCCGACCACCGAACACCGACCCCCGAACACCGACCTCCGACCACCGAACACCGAACACCGAACACCGACCTCCGAACACCGACCACCGAACACCGACCACCGAACACCGACCCCGAACACCGACCACCGAACACCGAACACCGACCACCGAACACCGACCCCGACCACCGAACACCGACCACCGACCACCGAACACCGACCTCCGAACACCGAACACCGACCTCCGAACACCGAACACCGACCACCGAACACCGAACACCGACCACCGAACACCGACCCCCGAACACCGACCCCGACCACCGAACACCGACCTCCGACCACCGAACACCGACCTCCGAACACCGACCACCGACCTCCGACCCCCGAACACCGACCTTCAAACACCGACCCCCGAACACCGACCACCGACCTCCGACCCCCGAAGACCGAACACCGACCTCCGACCACCGAACACCGACCTCCGAACACCGACCACCGACCTCCGACCCCCGAACACCGACCTTCGAACACCGAACACCGACCTTCGAACACCGAACACCGACCTCCGAACACCGACCACCGACCCCGAACACCGAACCCCGACCACCGAACACCGACCCCCGACCACCGAACACCGACCTCCGACCCCCAAACACCGACCTTCGAACACCGAACACTGACCCCCGACCACCGAACACCGACCTTCGAACACCGACCACCGACCTCCGACCCCCGACCACCGAACACCGACCTCCGACCCCCGAACACCGACCTCCGACCCCCAAACACCGACCCCCGAACACCTCTACCCCCGAACACCTCTACCCCCGAACACCTCTACCCCTAACCCTAAGCGTAAAGTTTCATAAAATGGATGTGATGACAACTCAATTTCAGCCATTTTTTTTTTAACTCAAATCAACAGTATTGTCGTGTTTCTAACTCTAATCTGCTTTGATCAGTCATGTGAAAGCTGTGACTGACAGCTGTCCATCATCAGGTCGTGTGTAAGCGAATGTCCTGCTGATGTCAGCAACTCTCAGCTGATAAACTTGTTGTTTCAGAAAGAACAAACTGATGGAGCAGAAGACGCTGACACGTCGCACCAATGGATGCGATTGATCATCAATCAGGGAGTCAACAAACGGACAGTTACAGCGTTTCTTTAAACTCGTCTCCCCCGACAACGACTCCTGACTCAGATTAAACTTTGATTGGCATCAGTGGAAGCGAAGCAGCAACTCGACGCCGGCCGGCTGCACATAGTCACCGCCGTGATTAACAGTCATGTGCTGCTAGTGAGGAAATAATTCTCTTCTCTGGCCGACGTTCATGTTGTAATCGGTGTGTGTGTGTGTGTGTGTGTGTGTGTGTGTGTGTGTGTGTGTGTGTGTGTGTGTGTGCGCGTTCGTTCCACTGATGTTCTCAGGTTTTCTAAAGCAGACTGTGATCAACACATTCAAGGTGTTTTCACAGCTGAAAGTCTGAACCAGCGTTCCTGTTGTTACATCATACGTCGAGATTTGACCGAGTGAACTTTGGTTCCACGCAGACCTCCATGCTGTCGTCATGGCTACGTGCGCTGCGTCTTCCTGTTCTTGACGTTGATCGGTTCCGACGCACGGCAAAAAGTGAACGGAAAAAGTGAACAATGGTTGAGTTTGATCCGGACCGAGAACGCTTCTTTTGGTCCAGACTGGATCACGGTGTGCAAGCAGCCTGAGCAGTCTCATAAACAACAACCTCCTTTTCCTGCCGCTCTTTATTTCTTCCTCTCGTTCGTCCTCCCAGAAGATCATCGGCGTATTCAAACCTAAAAACGAGGAGCCGTACGGCCAGCTCAATCCAAAGTGGACCAAGTGGCTCCAGAAGCTGTGCTGTCCCTGCTGTTTTGGCCGCGACTGCCTGGTGCTGAACCAGGGCTACCTGTCAGAGGCCGGCGCCAGCCTGGTGGACCAGAAGCTGGAGCTCAACATCGTTCCCAGGACGAAGGTACGGACTCGTTACAGCAGCATCTTTATGTCGATGTTCGCTCTCTAAGCCGGCGTCCCTGCAGGTCGTGTATCTGGCGAGTGAAACCTTCAACTACAGCGCCATCGACAGGGTCAAGTCTCGAGGGAAACGGTTGGCTCTGGAGAAGGTGCCCAAAGTGGGTCAGCGCTTCCACCGGATCGGACTGCCGCCGAAGGTAACCTGATTACTTGTATACCAAATATGCACAATTCATCCAGAAAATATGAACTTGTGAAGTCTTGAAATTTAAATGGTTGAATGATGTTCATTCATAAGTTATTTCTTGGATGTCTTATGAATCGTTGTAAAAATGACTAATAGATTATGTAAACGTGTTATTTATTGTTAATTATTAACTTCTGTGAATACACGTGAACAACATAAATACACTGAGGTTCAAAGTTCACCAGGTTCATTTAGTAGGTTTCATTTTGTTTTCAGGATATTAATTCAATTAAATAATTTGCTGCTAAGCAACAAAAAGACCTCATAGCTTTGAGAGAACTGTTTTAGGAGGTAATTTTCCTTTAATTTAATACTCGGTGTAATAATCACTTCAGCATTATGATGTAATAAATGAAGCAGAAATCCACTCGGTGTGTTTGTCGGTTTGAATCCCACCAGGTCGGTTCCTTCCAGCTCTTCGTTGACGGATACAAAGACGCAGATTTCTGGCTGCGGCGGTTTGAAGCCGATCCTCTGCCTGAAAACACCAACCGGCAGCTGCAGCTGCAGTTTGAGCGGCTCGTGGTCCTCGATTACATCATCAGGAACACAGGTATCGTTTATTAATTTATCTTCTCTGGTCTCACCGCTCAATAAAGATTGATGCTGATTTGAATCTTTTTGTATTGCAGACCGAGGAAATGACAACTGGCTGCTGAAGTACGACTGTCCCATGGACCCTGATGGGACCAAGGTGAGGAGATCCTGACAGAGCTTCTCCACTCTGACATCAGGAAACATGCTGCGCTGATGCTGGTTCACACCTACCTCACAGCTGACTTACCACTTCTGTTTGCTCTTCATATGGTATCCAAAGTCCCTGGTTGATTATGAGTCATATCTCTGCAGGACACCGACTGGGTGGTGGTAAAGGATCCTATTATCAAGCTGGCCGCCATCGACAACGGCCTCGCCTTCCCCCTCAAACACCCCGACTCCTGGAGAGCCTGTAAGCACCGAATCAATCACCGTCCTTCACAAAGCGTTTCTTCAGCTCATCCACTGAAGCTGCTGCTACTCCTTTGTCATGTTTTAAAAATATGCCGTTTTTTAATGTGATTATTTCATGGTGATACGTATTAATATACTTATTGATACCTATTAAATCACGGTATAAGTAACGGCACTGCTCTTCATAAGTAATGTGTGTATTTCCAACCACAGACCCGTTCTACTGGGCGTGGCTGTCACAGGCCAAAGTTCCTTTCTCTCAGGAAATCAGAGAGCTGGTTCTGCCCAAACTGTCCGACCCGAACTTCATCAAAGACCTGGAGGAGGACCTCTACGAGCTGTTCAAGGCAAGCGGAGCCTCATGATTCAGCAGCACACGCCTGAACAATGATGAGGACAGGAACTCAAACATCCAGCATTGAAAGAATTGTTGGCGAGGAGGAAGATTTATTTCTGTCAGCATGATGTTTAACATGCAGCTCTGGTGTCTCACAGAAAGATCCCGGTTTCGACAGAGGACAGTTTCACAAACAAGTGGCGGTCATGAGGGGGCAGGTGAGTTCTCCTCTCCGGGTGGGACGGAGGATCTGACTCTTCTCCTTTCCAAGTTGAACATCAAATGTTTACTTGTTTTCTCCTCAGATCCTGAACCTGTGCCAAGCCCTGAAAGATGGTAAAACGCCCCTCCAGCTGGTCCAGATGCCGCCAGTCATCGTGGAAACGGCCAGAGCTCCTCAGAGAGCCAACAGCGAGTCGTACACGCAGAGCTTCCAGAGCAGAAGACCCTTCTTCACCTGGTGGTAGGACAAAGAGGAGGAGGAGGACCAGCAGGAAGCTGCAGCGAGGAACCGGTCTTCCCCCCTTTACCTCGCCTCTCCTCTCCTTCTGAATACTTTGGGAACACAGCGAGTTGGTGGGATGAAGCCAAAGAGGAGGAGTTTCACGACCATCTTCCTGGTTTGCTTCTGTGCCTTGTGTGGATGATTCTGTAGCTTCCTGAGAGACTCTTGGTGCACGTTGGCTCACACTCATTCACGCCAGTCACAAGCCTCATATGTTGTTTTTGGACAGGAGGTGTTGCATTCCACGTTTTGTTGTTGTTGTTGTTGTTGTTTTATTTCATACCTCTCTGCCTTTTAACATTCACATGCAGATTCCCTCCCACGCAGTGAACAGCCAGGTTGGTGAAGGCATCGGTGCCACCAGATGAGCATTTCATTTCTCAACCAATAGGAGAAGTGCTGGTTGTGGTTGAGTCCTGCAGATTCAGGAAGTGGTCAATCAGCTGGTCTCGACACTGAACACAAACCGTGTGAGCTGCTTTCACTCGCTGCTGCTCAGATCAGGATCTCATCGGGGGACGGTGGACAGCAGAGGGGCTTCTGGGTAAAGAAACCAACGCTCTGTTGAAAAGTAGGACTCACTTCTTCTCCCACCGACGTGTGAAGTCATCGGTGAAAAAGAGCCAACGACTCCATGTGGAGGTCGGCTGAAAGGTCGGTGGTTCCCCGTCCGCCACTTCCTGTCTCGGCCATGTTGATTTTTCTGGCTCGTGGGTGGAGTTAATTAATCAAAGAAGTAACTTCCTGCTCTACTGAACTCACATGAAATGTATTGTGACAATGCACTGTACAATTTGTATGTAATATTTAATGATAGATTATAATTAAAAGATATTCCATTAATACAGATGGCGTGTGTTTGTGATGATATTCCGTTAATGGTTGTCTGTTCAACTGCAGATATTAACCCAAGATTAATATGTTCATGTCTTTAAAGCTTCTATAATCCATATTAATAACTTCAGAGATTGTTTCATTGTTTTGGTTTTCTGTCCTGTGACTTTAATAATTTGATTAATGCTCTCATTGCACTCATTTTCCAGCAGCTGTATTCAGAAAAATGATATAAATATATTCAAATGAATCCACAGTTCACTTGTTGACACAGTTAGCGACTAGCTGCTGAACAATGAGGAGAATTTAACCGCTGAAGTTCCAGATGTTCCCTCGGAGACGGTGGAGACCAGAAACGGATAAAAGAATGAAAATATTAGATTTACATTTTCTAGATGCAAAACAGCAAATAAATCTTAATGTTGTTCCACATCTGCTGTAAACAAGCACCAACTCACATCAACAGGTTGTGTTATAGTTTTTATTGTTTCTGCTTCTTCAAAATCGCAAAAACTCGATAAATTCAGACTTTAAAAAGATGGATTGATGGTATCATTAATTATACATTTTAGCACTATATGTATGGTAAATATGCTTTTTAAACATGGAATACACTGTCCTGTTTATCAAGATAATTCACTACAAACTGTGTCCAACTAACTCTTTGACCTGCTATGGGTTTGAAACATGATACTCCCATTGCATCGTATGCTCCTGCAGACACATATCTGCATTTCTATGTAATAGTTGGTGGATTCATCTCCTGTCAGTTGACCAGAGTTCACATATAGAGAACACGTTAGCAGCTGCAGACAGTCGGGATACAACACGTGTCCCATGACGTGCGTTTCTTCCACTGCGTGTTATTCCAAACTCAGGTCGGTCTTTAATGCAGGAGGCGGTGAAGGTAGCGATCAGAGTCTCGGTCACTCTCCTGCCTGGCCACGCCCACCCTCCACGACGAGGGTTTAAAGGGATTTGGGTTCTCAGAGATTTCCTCCTCAGTTGGCAACAGAAGTTGTCCAGGACTTGGCACCAGGTCGGCTTCTTCCTCCACAGGACTGGGATCACACGAGCGCTCCTCAATCCTGCAGACAGAGCACTGATTCTGGTTTACAGGCTGTTCAATATGAAACACGGAGAGTTTACCATGTTCACATGCTGAGAACATACAACGTTCCCACTTGAGCCATCTTCAAGCATGTCAACATACCAACATCTGATCGTTCTCACTACACATGAAATAAATCTCAGACAGGGATCATCAAAAACTGGAACCTGATGAAAAGATGCCCGAAAGATCCCGACTGTCCTTCTCAGTCTAAACCGAAGCAGCTCACTGGACGAGCTGTCAGACTTAAAGTTCATTTAAAGTTAAAAACTAAAAAACATTTCTCTCCGGCTGCCTGTAGACTCGCAGCATTTCAGCCTTCTGTGGGACTTCATCACTTCTCCACCGAGTCCAACTTCATCTCAGTGAGGAATGTGGAGAGCAAAGCGTGACAATTGTGTGAGAGAGTGTGTGAGAGTGTGAGTGTGTGTTTGTGTGTGTGTGTGTGTGTGTGTGTGTGTGTGTGTGTGTGTGTGTGTGTGTGTGAGTGTGTGTTTGTGTGTGTGTGTGTGTGTGTGTGTGTGTGTGTGTGTGTGTGTGTGTGTGTGTGTGTGTGTTTGTGTGTGTGTGTGTGTGTGTGTGTGTGTGTGTGTGTGTGTGTGTGTGTGTGTGTGTGTGTGTGTGTGTGTGTGTGTGTGTGTAATTTCCACACGTTACTGTTGACAGAAGTCTTCATGAAGCTGAACTCTAAACTCTTCAGAACCTTTTTTCGAGGTGTTTGTGGACGTACCTGAGATATCCTGCTGCTTTGGGCCACCTGTGTTCTCGGTGTCCTTCCGCTCGGAGTCCTACTTTATTCCTTGCTCGGACTCTCAGCCCCACCAAGGCTTGCGCCAGTCCAGCTTCCACCTCCACTTCCTGCCCTTCCTCGCCCTCTTCCTCCGCTGCTCCTTCCAGGTGAGCATCCATCCCTCGCCACACCCGCTTCGCTCGATGTTCAGCGTTCCTGTCTCCAGCTGTTCTGAACAGCTGGTGCAGCTGATTCAGATTCACCCCTGAGAAAATGTTGGAGCAGCCAGACTTCCTGCTGCGTCGACCAGAAAACTTCCACTGCGTATGCGGACCGTCCTCAGCGGCGCTCGATGCCAGAGCCTCGGCCATGAGTTCCCAGGCTTTGATATAAGGATGGATACGGTGGAGCAGTTTGGACCTCTGAGACGGGATGAACGCTAAACTGAGACGGGAAGATAAGTGGTTAAAAGAAAAAAGAGCTCACAGAGACGTTCTGAATTATACACTGAATTAAAGATTAAAGTAGATATTGCTGACATACATTTGTTTAATCAAAAGGACAAACATTTCAATTATTCCAGTAACAAGACAAGGTCGAATGGCAAAGCGCTTTTAATTTGAAACAAAAGCTTTTAATTTGAAACTAACAGCGGAAGTCACAGCATTCGGACACCCAGCGGTGTAACTTCATCAGTCAGTCACGTGTTCTTCGACTGACTAAAAACAACAGACGCTAACAGACGCTTGCTGCTCCCAGGATGCATTTAGAACTGAAAAGTACAAGAATTTAGACTTTCTAAACAAAATCCACCAACAAATAAAAGAATGAACTTTTTATCTCTTCACTGAAGCTCGGTGTCTTGACAGAAAGACACGTCCAACCATGAAGAGGCTTATTTCTAAACTCAGTTAAGGTGTTGGTTCTGTAGGTTCTCCTACTCTCATCCTTTACAGAACCCTGCAGAACCTTTATGACTCGTGTCATTCCAGAAATCAGGTTTTTTTTAATTGATCAACATTGATAACATTGAGTATGCAGATTGCTGCCGTGTGATGTTCAAATCTTCATCTGAGTTCAAATTGACTTCCAGAACCATAAACCAAAGTTTTTATGTCCCATTTAAATCCCAACAGAACCAACTGTACATCATCATCCATTAACATCTGCAGACAGAATATCGTTCATTATAACAAGAAAAATAAGTCGACACCAAGAATGAACCGAACACCAGGAGACTGGAAGGAGATTTCTTACCTTAGTGTGACCGAGACTCTCCTCCAACATACAGCCGACAGACAGACAACCTGATTATTGAAGCCGCCTCCAGACTTCAACCTTCACACCCACTAATGCTCAGCCGACCCACTTCCGACCCGCCGGAGCCGCGGGGGATGTGAAGAGTAATCCATTAGTGACGTCAGAGCTCAGCTGATCCAAACAACAGCCAGCCAGAAGAGAAAAGTCAGAATACAGGAACCAACAGGGAGCGAGAATCCAAACGGACACAAAGACAACGACACGAGACACCAAAGCACAGAAGGACCCTTAAATGTTTTCTGTAAAATCCAAGAGCCAAACAGGTCCAGTTCAACTGTGAGCAACACTTTTCTCTTAATGTAGACATGTATAAACGGTATGAAATGGAAATTCTCAACATACATCCAGAAGTCAAGAGAAGAACAAATCAGAGCTTTGAGCTTTAAACCATGTACATATAATTCAGATTTATATTAGGAATTATATTTCATATTTGTAATTTCCAAATTTCAACAATTAACTGCTTTGAAAAGGTTCAAAGTTTTAATAAATTCGGTTTGGAGCTATGAGTTGTGGAGACTGTCAATCAGGAGAGTTTGATTGATGCAGGACAGCCTCAGTAGTCTTAAATCCTTCAGATTACGCAGCACCTAAAAAAGAAAAAAACTATTATCACAATTTCTTTTGAAAAGATTTATTTTGTTAATGAAAAACTTCAAACTTTAAGTCACAAATAAGCTCCAGTGATTATTTTCGGTGAATATTTCTGTGTACTTTACAGGTCATTTATCAAGTTGACCCAATTAAGTTTCCCTCTTGGCCCAAAATAATTCAAACCTTTGCTATAAAACAATAATTCAAACCTTTGCTATAAAACAATAATTCAAACCTTTGCTATAAAACATTCACCTGACTGGAACTGTGACGTCATTCACAAAAAAGTTAAATCAGATAAATTCACACGTCAGACGTCACCACAGCTTTTCCGTGTCCTCCTGCAGCACCTGAAGGCGTCCTCATTACGAGCCGACAGGTGTCAGGTGTCTCAGGTGTGTCAGGACAGCTTCTTATAGCGCGTGCGGCACCTGCTCAGACCTTTTCCTCTCACAGGCAGACATGCGCAGACTGGTTGGCCTGCTGAAGGCTCGACGGGCTGATGCTCCCTGGACAGCTGTTCAACAACGAGCCACTTACATCCAAGACAAACCACCAAGAGATAAAATAGGTCTTATGGTGAGTTAAAGGTCCACCAGGTTTTGTTTTCTTGTATATACGCCTGTAGAAGTTTTTTTTTTTTTTTTTTTTATTCAATCAGAGACTGAAATTGACCCATTTCAATCGTTTAAATTGTCCCTGACTTCTTTGCTGTGTCCTGCTGTCCTGCAGGAGTCGGTGTTGGTTCTGACCAGGATGACTGCGGCCATCCTCGGACCTGCTGGTTGGATCTTTTCCCAGCTGGACTGCTATAAATCCCATGACTGAAAACTTGTTCCATCATGTCCCTGTTATTAAATGTGCCTTCTGAACCATCAACCTTCGGCTTGTTCTGTTATTCGTCAGAATAATAAACTTGGGCTTCTCAGTACTTTGTTATTGTCTTTTTTAAACGGGTGCAGTTCAGTCTGGACACCAGTAGGTGTCGCATGCTGTTGGCGGAAGTGAAACCTCTCACGTTGCTGACAACAAGGCGACAGACACAAGATCCACGAAGAAGAAATCCAGGTCGTGGCTGGGAGCTCTTCGTTTCTCACCAGATTACTGGAGACAGTTGAAGTGTGTTTGGAGGCAGCATGAAGCCGCAGCCGAACCCGACCAGAACCCGTTCGTACGGAACCAAAGGAGCCGCAGACGAGGCTGCGCGGTGCCTCCAGGAGGAGCTGGTCGCGGCGGTGCACGGAGCCTTCGGAGTGGCGCTGGAGATGGTTGTTGGAGAGGTGAAGCAGATCGTTAGTCTGGCGGCGAAAGACATGTACGAAGAGCTGCAGAGAGAAAACCTGTCACTCAAACACAGGCTGCACAGGGCGGAAGCTCTGCGGGACTCTGATCTCCTGAAGGGGGAAGAGGGAGGGAGGGGGGGAGCAGACAGTCCCCCTGCTGATCTCCTCTCCAACTTCACAAACGACCCCCCCCCCCAGGACTGCAGTCACATGACCTCTGACCCCGCACTGGGCAGCAGTCTTCCTGCAGGACCTCCTGCTGAGCAACACGAGAACCACGTGAACAGAGACCAGGAGCAGAGAAGTCACGTGAACATTCAGTGTGTCAATGATGCAATGAAAGAACAAAGTAATGGATGTCCTGAAGGTGAGATGATCTTTTATATTTATAAATGTATTTATAGTTGAAGTTTGCAGAGAGCCAAACAGCTGCACCGTTTTCACACATTTTGTAGACACAAGTTGGAAGTTGTCCAACAGGATTCCTGCAGGAACATTAGAACCTTTTTACAGCCGTTTTCAGATTTGTGGATGTTTATATTTATGAAACTCATCAAAAACATTTTCAAAATAAAATCAACACCATGTTGCATGAAACTAAAATGCTTGTAAAATACAGTGTTTTAATCATCATTCATTTTATTTTGAACGTTTCCTATGTTCCCTCGTTTTCTACAGACGTCGTTACTTTAAAGTGACTTAATATCGTCTATTAGTATCATGTTGCTGCATTTTAAACTTCGGTAGGTTTCAGTTTTTCAGTTCTCTGAGTGGTTTCTTCAAACTCAGGAAATATTCCTAAGAATTGACACGTCCCAATATGAAGTCTCCTCTAACTGTTTTTAAATATTATGAACTAAATGTGTCCCTGAAGAGACTTCACACATGGTGAAGATAGAAAGCACGAAGCCACCATGTCGAGGTTCGCCACCACGTCTCCACATCGACAGCATGTCTACGTCGGAGCAGGTGACCGTGAAGAAGGAGAACCCGGACGAGGAGAACCCGGACGAGGAGAACCCGGACGAGGAGAGCGACGGGTCGTCCTGCAGTTTGGACCTGATTAAAATGGAGGATTTCAGCCTGCAGTGTCTGTCGGCCGCTCAGTCCCAAATGTTGGAGGACTGGAAGCCTGAAGTCCCGGATCAGGTGTCCGGTCTGGATCCGGGTAAGAGGAAGACAGGGTCCTTCTATAGCAACAGGGGGAGAGGGGTGGCGGGGTGGGGTGTCTTTGGGACACCATGTAAATACTGTATTGTCTTCTGGCTGCTTTAAACTGACCACCAACAGATCCTCCATCTCTCTCCTCAGAGTTCCCAAACATCTTCCAGCTGTCAGAACCGGCTCCGGTACCAGAAGCAGCATCCCAGGTGGGAGTCCAGGTTTCTGGCGTCCAGGTTTCTGGCGTCCAGGTCCGGGCCAGCCGTAACCTGAGCCACTCCGTCACCGACCACAGCGTCTCCACGTTTTACGCCTGTAAGAGCTGCGGTCAGACCTTCCACCTGCCCAGCCTGCTGCGCCGCCACCACGCTCAGTGCCAGAAGAAGCTGCAGCAGCCCGCCAGCACCAAGAAGGCCCGGCTGCAGCTGTACCCGCCGGGCTGCAGCCCCTTCCGCTGCCACGAGTGCAACCGAGAGTTCAACCGCATGGAGAACCTGAAGACTCACCTGCGCATCCACACGGGCGAGAGGCCCTTCGTCTGCTCCGTCTGCTCCAAGTGTTTCCGTCACTCCGGAGCTTTAACGCGACACTTCCGCATCCACACCGGAGAGAAACCGTACGTCTGCACACAGTGTGGGAAGTCTTTCAGGAACTGCGGCGGGCTGAAGTTCCACCAACGGGCTCACAGCAAGCAGCTCCACAAGTGTTGACTCCTTCCTAACCGCTGCAGGACTTTGTATGCAAAGATTGTTTTATGCAATATTCACTATTATTCAAATGAAATGTTTTTATGTAAAACAAACAGGCCCAACGCTGGTGAAAGACAGAAACTGTGAAGATGAGTGAAGCACACAGACAACCATCAGAACCATCGTTTCTGAGGTTCCTCCATGACGGAGTCGTTCTCCGTAGACGAGTCCTCATCATGGAGTCTCTTTGGTCTGGACCATCTCAGCTTCTCCTCTCGGACCACATCCTCCTCCTCCTACGCCTCCTCCTCTTCCTCTGTAACGACGTGCTGCGTGACGTCACCATCGAGCTTCACGCTCAATGTGACAGTTGACGATGAAACTCGACGTGTTTCAGTGTGACTCCGAGTGTCATCATCCTCTTTGTGTTTCTGACTCCATCCTGTTGGTGAAATGATTTGTGTGCTTCACTTATCAACATGTGTGTTATGTTGACTCTGAACAATAATGTGATTTGGTAAATAAAGAGTGGACATTGCTGAGAAAGTGGACAAAGTGTTAACAGCATGTGGTCCTGAGGGAACAGAGGAAGGTCACTGACAGAACAACCTCATTAACATGACTCAAACACGGACATCCGCTCACTACTGCACTCTGGTGGTCACACAGGACACTGGCTTCACTTTTAAATGCATAAATTTAATTGATAACAAAATGTCACAAATGTCATTTATTTTAACTAAAGATTGCACAACAACCCATCTGAAGCAAAATCGGTGTGTGTGAAAGAAAGAAGGAAGGAAGGGAGGGAGGGAGGGAGGAAGGAAGGGAGGGAGGGAGGGAGGAAGGAAAGAAGGACGGACAGAAGGAAGGAAGGAAAGGGGACGGAAGGAAAGAACGATGGACGGAAGGGAGGGAGGGAGGAAAGAAGACGGACGGAAGGAAGGGAGGAGAGGAGGGAGGGAGAGAGGAAGGAAGGAAGGGAGGACGGAAGGAAGGGAGGAGAGGATAGACCTTATTCTCGATTTTTTTTTTTTTTTTTTAGGCCAATGACAGCAAAAAAAACCCTTTAAAATCTCAGCATTTTTTTCATCTTAAAGGTCAGTTAGGATTTATATATATATATAAATATATATATAAATAAATATATATAAATATATAAATACATAAATAAATATATATAAATAAATAACTAAATATAAATATATATTTATATATAAATAAATATATATATATATATATAAATATAAATAAATAAATATATATATTTATATTTATATTTATAAATATAAGGAAGTGGAGGCGACAAAAGTCTCCAAAACACCCTCCAACAACCAACGATCGTTCCACTCTGGGATCGACTGGATTGGACATCTGCCCCCCTTCTCGGCTATCAATTATTCGGCCTGGATTAAACGAGGAAGCGGACGTTCCCACAACAAGACGGAGGCTGAGCTAACAAAGATAGCAGGTCCACAAACAAACTGCGGTTCTGTCGTCAAACGAGTGGACAGTTTAATAACGCGGCAGGTTCGGACGGGTTCTGGTCCAGGAGGGCAGACTGCTGGCATGGTGACCGAGCTGCGTGGATCCGGAGGCTGTTCCTTCCGCCAGGCGGCCGGTGTCGGCGGGACGCGCTAGTTTCCTGAGAGCTGGCTGCTGTTGGAGCTCAGACCGGGGTAAGAAAAACACCTTCATGTTCGCTCACAGTCAGGGGGGACCGGGGACCTGGGACCAGGGACCTGGGACCGGGGACCGGGGACCGGGGACCGGGGACCTGGGACCGGGGACCTGGGGACCGGGGACCGGGGACCTGGGACCGGGGACCTGGGACCGGGGACCTGGGAGCGGGGACCGGGGTAAGAAAAACACCTTCATGTTCGCTCACAGTCAGGGACCGGGGACCTGGGACCGGGGACCGGGGACCGGGGACCTGGGACCGGGGACCGGGGACCGGGGACCGGGGACCGGGGACCGGGGACCGGGGACCTGGGAGCGGGGACCGGGGTAAGAAAAACACCTTCATGTTCGCTCACAGTCAGGGACCGGGGACCGGGGACCTGGGTCCGGGGAACGGGGACCGGGGAGCGGGGACCGGGGACCTGGGACCGGGGAGCGGTGAGCGGGGACCTGGGACCGGGGAGCGGGGACCTGGGACCTGGGACCGGGGAGCGGGGACTGGGGACCGGGGAGCGGGGAGCGGGGACTGGGGAGGTGCGGATCCTTCCTGCAGCGAATCGGCGACCGCTGAATTCTGACATTTACTGTCGTGATCTGGTTTGAATATAAACTAAACATAAACATCAAATACTCTGAAATCTGGTTTGAATATAGACACAATTTGTAATACATAAATACACTGGAATACACTGGAATACACAGAAATACACAGAAATACATGTAAATACACTAAAATACACAGAAATACAAGACAAGCTGACATCTGTTGAAGTCAAGTCACCTCCTGAATCCCGCCGGCTGTCTTTGCCCTCACTGTGTTCCAGGAATGACGATGCATGGCACCGGAGCGGTCCAGGACCCCTCTCAGGGCCCCGGGGAGCGGGGGGAGCGGGGGGAGCTGGTGCACACGTTCTCTAAGGAGAACCCCGGATCTCCAGACGCCTCCGAGTTGGGAAGTCCTCGCTGCACACAGAACTTTGACCTCCTCAACACAGTGGTGTCCTATAAGAGGATGTCTCTGTTCCTGGAACCAATCACAGACGCCGTGGAGCTCAGCCGCTTCCTGCTCAGGTGTGTGTGTGTGTGTGTGTGTGTGTGTGTGTGTGTGTGTGTGTGTGTGTGTGTGTGTGTGTGTGTGTGTGTGTGTGTGTGTGTGTGTGTGATTTCAGACAGACATATATTTCTCAGTATCTGTGTGATCTTGTTTCAGATGGAAGATGCCGCTCTGCTCTCTGCTGGTGTGTTTATTCCTGAATGTCTTCTTCTGCACTGTGAATGAAGGTAGGATGAGATTGATTATTGATTGATAATTGATATTCATGCGGCTTTATTGTGGTGTCTTGTGCTTGAATAATTTATTAACCTCTTGTTCTGTCCTCCCTGCTGTCAGTCGGTTGGTTCACCGTGAGTGTGCTGGGTGTATCTGCGCCCGCTGCCCTGGGTTATCTGCAGGACAGGTGTGGGGGCGGAGCTTCAGAAGCTGAGCTCCAGAGGAGGCGCTATCACTCCGTGCACCGCAGAGACCTGCAGACAGTTCATCTCACCAAACAGGAGGCCATGCTGGAAGTCAAAGACCTGTGAGACAAACACTGCACCACTGCAGCTAATGATAGTTTTATTTCAGGATTCATTTGTTGATTTGTTGATTTATAGATCATTTATTAGGAACAAGTCTATAAAATTGTAAAAAACCCTGAAATGACAATAACATCCTCAAGTGTCTTGTTTTTTCTGACGAACACCCCAAAAGCAGTCAGTGAGTTGTTCCTTTAGTGGGCTGGTGGTTCCAGCTGACTCCTACTGGATGTTTATAAAGAATAAAACACTTCTGATTTTCATATATCAACTGATTTATGGTTTTCAAACACTTGTGATATTTTACAGGTTAATTATAACCTTTATTTCCCCAAATTAAATCAATTCATTCATACAGTGAACTTCACTGCGAATGTAATAATTATTAATAAGAAAATAACACCAAAAAAAAATCAAAATGACCCCAATCATCGTTTTCTGCATAATAATCTGTAAAAACTAAATAATATCCGTTTATATCAGAAAACTTATGTGCAGATAGATTAGAGATTTCTGCTTTTATACTAAATCTGAATCAAAACCTGCTTCTGAAAACTTTTCATTTCCTCTTCGTACTTTACAAAGAAGAAATACAGAAAAAGAAAGATGTGTGTACCTGTGTGTGTACCTGTGTGTACCTCTGTGTGTACCTGTGTGTACCCGTGTGTGTACCTCTGTGTACCTGTGTGTGTACCTGTGTGTGTACCCCTGTGTGTACCTGTGTGTACCTGTGTGTACCTCTGTGCTGTGCGTACCTCTGTGTGTACCCCTGTGTGTACCTCTGTGTGTACCTGTGTGTACCTCTGTGCTGTGCGTACCTCTGTGTGTACCCCTGTGTGTACCTCTGTGTGTACCTGTGTGTACCTCTGTGCTGTGCGTACCTCTGTGTGTACCCCTGTGTGTACCTCTGTGTGTACCTGTGTGTACCTCTGTGCTGTGCGTACCTCTGTGTGTGCCTGTGACATTAACACCTGCTGTGTGTTCATGACTGGGTGAAGTGTGTTTTTGTTCTGACCGTGTTTGTGTTTCCTGTCTTCACCAGGTTGAAGCACCTGGATGACATGTTGTCGTCTGCTTGTCACTCAGCAGAAGCTATTTATCAGGTCCTGTACTGGGATAATCACAGCAAGTCATCCAGGTCAGCACAGATACACACACACACACACACACACACACACACACACACACACACACACACACACACACACACACACACACACACACACACACACACACACTGCATGCAGTGAGTCCTTCTTACTCTGAGATGTGAGCTCCTGTTTGTGTGATCTGGTTTAAGAAGTGATGTAAACAGCATCTTATTATTATGATCTTATCCTATTATTATTATTATTATGATCTTATTATTATGATATTATCCTATTATTATGATCTTATTATTATTATGATATTATCCTATTATTAGTGTTATTATTATTATGATCTTATCCTACTATTATTATTATTATGATCTTATTATTATGATATTATCTTATTATTATGATCTTATTATTATTATGATATTATCCTATTATTATTATTATTAGTGTTATTATTATTATGATCTTATCCTATTATTATGATGATCTTATTATTATTATTATCATTATGATCTTATTATTGTTGTTATTATTATGATGATCTTATCCTATTAGTATTATTAGTATTATTATTATGATCTTATGATTGTTATTATTATGATCTTATCCTATTATTATTATGATCTTATCTTCTTCTTATGATGATCTTATCCTATTATTATCATTGTTATTATTATGATCTTATCCTATTATTATTATTATGATCTTATCCTATTATTATTATGATCTTATCCTATTATTATTATTATGATCTTATTATTGTTATTGTTATTATTATGATCTTATCCTATTATTATTATTATGATCTTATCCTATTATCATTATGATCTTATCTTCTTCTTCTTATTATTATTATCTTATCCTATTATTATTATGATCTTATCCTATTATTATTATGATCTTATTATTGTTATTATTATGATCTTATCCTATTATTATTATGATCTTATTATTGTTATTATGATGATCTTATCCTATTATTATTATGATTGTATCTAATTATTACTATGATCGTCTTCTTATTATGATCTTATCTAATTATTATTATGATTGTATCTTATTATTATGATCGTATCTAATTATTCTTATTATGATTTTATCTAATTATGATGATCTTAATATTATCGTATTATTATTATGATCTTATCCAATTATGATCTTCTCTAATTATGATCTTATCTATAATTTTTTTACTATGATTGTATCTTATTATTATGATCGTATCTAATTATTATTATGATTGTATCTTATTATTATGATTGTATCTAATTATTATTATGATCTTATCCTATTATTATTATTATGATTCTATCTTATTATTATTATGATGATGTTATTATTATTATGATGAGCTTATCTAATTATGATCTTATCTAATTATTACTATGATCCTATCTAATTATTATTATGATTGTATCTTATTATGATCATATCTAATTATTATTATGATCTTAATAATCATAGATAATTATCTAATTATTATATTATGATGATCTTATCCTATTATTATTATGATTCATCTAATTATTATTATGATCTGATTATAATCTTCTCTTATTATTATTTTAGCTAATTATTATTATGATCTTATTATTATGATCTTATTTTATTATTATTTTAGCTAATTATTATTATGATCTTATTATTATGATCTTATTTTATTATTATGATCTTATTATTATGATCTTATCTAATTATTACTATGATCTTATCTAATTATTATTGTGATCTTATCTAATTATTATTATGATATGTTATTATAATGATGTTATCTAATTATTACTATGATCTTATCTAATTATTATTATGATCTTATCTAGTTATTATTATGATATGTTATTATAATGATCTTATCTAATTATTATTATGATCTTATCTTATTATGATTTTATCTTATTATTATGACCTTATCTTATTATGATTTCATCTTATTATTATTATGATCTTATCTAATTATTATGATTTTATCTAATTATTATTATGATCTTATCTAATTATGATCTTATCTAATTATTACTATGATCTTATCTAATCATTATTATGATCTTATGTTGTTATAATGATCTTATCTAATTATTATTATGATCTTATCTTATTATTATTATGATCTTATCTTATTATTATTATGATCTTATCTAGTTATTATTATGATATGTTATTATAATGATCTTATCTAATTATTATTATGATCTTATCTTATTATGATTTTATCTTATTATTATGACCTTATCTTATTATGATTTCATCTTATTATTATTATGATCTTATCTAATTATTATGATTTTATCTAATTATTATTATGATCTTATCTAATTATGATCTTATCTAATTATTACTATGATCTTATCTAATCATTATTATGATCTTATGTTGTTATAATGATCTTATCTTATTATTATTATGATCTTATCTTATTATTCCGGGTCGGTAGTTTCACTTCTCCTCTGTTCAGTGTGAACGGACTCTGGTAATCCCTTCAGGTTCTATGGGGGGATGTTGATCGTGGTGTGTCTGCTCTACGTTGCTCCTGTGAGCTGGGTCCTCGCTGGTCTCAACAGCGCCATCTTCCTGTGGAACAGAGACTTCTGCAGAGGTGAGTCCGTGTCCGTCAGTCCGTCCCGTTTTAAAGAGGGTTGAAAATAACGCTGAAAGATAAAGTGGAGTTTGTGATGTTCTGTTCCAGTTGTGTTGGACCTCAGGAAGCTGTTCTGCGCGGGTCAGGCCGAGGCCTCAGAGCGGGTCTGTGAAGAACAGGAACAAGGCAACTCTTTGGACCGGACTCCGACACCAACTAGTCTGGAGGTGAGGAGGTGGAGAGGATGTGGGCTTTATTACTGAACCATACTGCGACGCAAAACCCTGCATGGATGTGTTCTGTCCATCCGCGGCGCCAACTTCTCTCTTCTGGTTGGATTCTCCACCAAAGACATGAAGGGACGGAAAACTTCACTCACTGCAGGATCTAATAATTATACTTTGTATGATTATGTTTTCAGACGGTCACCTCAGTTTATAACAAGACGTCAGGGATTTCATCAGCCGTACATGTTACGACCAAATCTTTATGAGTGAGTTTGTGTGTTTGCTGACAGGACCTGTCTCCTGGCAGTATAGAGGAAGCTGAGGAGGCGGAGCCTGATGATGAATTTAAGGATGCTATTGAGGTGAATGCAACCTTAAAACTTGAACGTGCACTTTTCAGTTACAACTTTCACGTATTTCCCTAAAACTCTAATCTTTTCCTTTTTTGTTGTAATTCTCGTTTTTTTTTTTTTTTAATTATTATTTTCATTTCTGGCCACCAGAGCTTCTTCTTAATGTCAGATGTGATGATGTAATTATACAAATGTTTCTTGTTAAACTAGTGATAAAAGCCATCAGGATAAAGACAGGTATTCCCTGTGCTGATGAACGTGTTTGTTGTTGGCAGACAGCTCGATTAGAACATTTAGTAGCTCTCATACTTCGTACAGTACGAAGTTGTAAAAACTAACAGACATTCATATATTTCACTCCAAAGCTAGAAGAAGTTCGATCCTCCACGGACCGGTCACTGTATGAATAATGATATTACAGAAATTGAGATGCGGACATTAAGATGTGTGAGGAGGAAAGCGTTTCGTCTTGAGCGGTACCGGCCCTTTAAATATGTACGTTATCTTCACTCAGCATGAAGACCTTTATTATAGCGCTTCCTACTCGCAACACTTTATTTCAACATGGAGCTGCAGAAGTGATCACAAGACAAATAGGCCGACCGTGATGATATGTGCCGAGGATGAAATCCATTGGGAGTTTAAAATTGTGACTTCAGTCCAGTAGGTGGCAGTAATGCACCTGTAAGTTAGTTTGCCTCCCACTATTAAAACACAGAAAAAGAAGGTACGGACAGGTTTACGTAGTGTTTGTTAGTCTGGTAAAAACACAGCAAAAGGCTGAAGGAGCCTTTTAGTTCCTTGAAAAGACGTCTGGGACTAAAAGTTTGTTCCCTTCCAATTTATTAACATATTAACAAATACTGAGGCTGAATTTTGTAAACGATCCATCTCCATCTGCATTTACACGCTGTAAACATTATTTTTGGATCAGTATGTAAAATGACCTTTTTCATGTTGATGACATACTTCCTGTGTTTCTTTTTCTCTGCTGTCCTTGAAACTCAGGAACATTCAGTTTCACTGCAGGTGAGTGTTGCCCCGCCCCCTCTGTTTGGAAGACGATAGCCCCCCCGTCACCAGTAAACTGGCTCTACCGTATACAGAGTGACACATAAGCGTCATGTGTTGTTACCTTGTAGTGTAGTTGTTGCTCTGCGATGTGAAGCATGCTGCTGGGTGTGTTCACGGTTCATCGCCCCGGAAACGACTTAACAACTAACAACTAACATTGTTCTCGTGTTGTTCTCATTCCTGACAAGGAAACACCTTTGGTCTTAGTGGTAAGTGGATTTACCAGTTCTTCTGTTCCCTCCCTCCATCCCTCCCTCCCTCTGTCCATCCACTCATCCACCTACCGAACCCTCCCTCCATCCATCCAACCAACCAACCAACCATCCCTTTCTCCCTCCATCCATCCATCCATCCCTCCCTCCATCCATCCCTCCCTCCCTCCCTCCCTCTGTCCATCCACTCATCCACCTACCGAACCCTCCCTCCATCCATCCAACCAACCAACCAACCATCCCTTTCTCCCTCCATCCCTCCATCCATTCATCCCTCCCTCTGTCCATCCACTCATCCACCTACCGAACCCTCCCTCCGTCCATCCATCCATCCCTCGCTCCCTCCCTCCATCCATCCATCCATCCATCCATCCATCCATCCATCCATCCATCCATCCATCCATCCATCCATCCCTCCCTCCCTCCCTCCCTCCCTCCATCCATCCATCCCTCCCTCCCTCTCTCTGTCCATCCACTCATCCACCTACCGAACCCTCCCTCCGTCCATCCAACCAACCAACCAACCATCCCTTTCTCCCTCCATCCATCCATCCCTCCCTCCATCCATCCATCCATCCATCCATCCATCCATCCATCCATCCATCCCCCTCCCTCCCTCCCTCCCTCCCTCCCTCGCTCCATCCATCCCTCCCTCCATCCATGCCTCCCTCCCTCTGTCCATCCACTCATCCACCTACCGAACCCTCCCTCCGTCCATCCAACCAACCAACCAACCAACCAACCATCCCTTCCTCCCTCCATCCATCCATCCCTCCCTCCGTCCATCCATCCGTCCATCATCCATCCCTCCCTCCCTCCATCCATCCACCCACCCATCCATCCACTCATCCACCTACCGAACCGTCCATCCGTCCATCGTCCATCCATTCATTGCCTCCTCAAACCATTTCAAGAGTCCTCATGTGTGTGTGTGTGTGTGTGTGTGTGTGTGTGTGTGTGTGTGTGTGTGTTTTGATTGAAAGCATTTTATGAAGTGTTTTGCATGTTTTTTTTAATTAACAGCATCTCATGCAACCAGTGGAACTATTCCTTCTCTCTGTTTTACACTGAGCTCTAAACTAAGAAATTATAACTTCCCCAAACGTGGAACGAACCTTTTAAATCCACGTTCTTTAAAAGAGCTCTTTGTTGAGGGTGGATGTTTGTATTAAACAAAGATTCTGAAGAAAACGAGTGTGTTCTCCATGTAGAAGGATATCAGTGCAAGCAGGTTGTTGTCTGCTCTTTGAGGGGGTCTTTTGATTGGCAGATAGAATCCAGCTGTGTATTTTTCCCTCCTTCATCATCACCCTCGTAGTCGAATCTCGCCGTCACGGCGCTTCACTGATGTTTGCCAAACATCAACGAGTTGAACTGGAGGACTTTCAGCCAGTTCAGACCTTCTGCTGCGTTTGGATGGTTTTGTAAAGCCCTCTGTGATGACGGTGTGTAACCGCCTCCTCTTCCTGTTTCCTGGAAACAGGAGGATGATGACGGGCCTCTCGGAGCGCCCGAGTACGACACCATCTCTGAAAATGGTCTTCTGAGCCGCAACGAACCGATACGCAGCAAGGTGTCCAAACTGACGGAGAAGCTGCGTAAACGCTACCCGACCGCCAGCACCGGTCCGTCTGCTCTGACTCCTCCCCTCAGTTCATCTGCTGCTTTACCACCGCGATGAAAGAAGTCTCTGAAAGTCTCGTTCTCTTTCTTTTTGTCTCCAAAGGCAACTGTTCCAGCTGCAGCGCCGTCTTCTCAGTTCTGAAGAAAAGGGTGAGACTTGTGGATAAATTCAGACCGCACGTCATCATGTCTAACTTTGTCTTCTCTTCGACCTGATGTCTTCTTGTATTTGCAGAGAAACTGCAGTAACTGTGGCAACAGCTTCTGCTCGCGGTGCTGCTCCTTCAAGGTGCTGAGGTCGTGCATGGGGGCGACAGGTGAGGAGAAGAAGAGCATGAAGAGCAGCGGGACGCGACCCGTCTCATCATCTGTTGTTGTGTCTCATTGTGTTCTTGTGGTTTCCTCCTCAGCTCCGGAGGCGCAGAGAGAGACCGTGTTTGTTTGTGCCGCCTGTAATTCCTCCCTCATCAAGTTACAGTGAGCTGTCATGTCCGCTCGTCGACTTCCTTCGCTGAAACCCGAACCTCACATGCCTCGGTTCTCCAGTAAAAGGCCCTTAGATGTGCGAGATTCCTCCCATGTGGAACTCCAACACCGCCCTGCCTTTACCAGCTGCCTCCCTCCTCCGCCCCCCTTATCACTTACGGGATTTCTATTGTATTATGTTAGACATTTCCTGTTTCATCTGTAATTGAAGGACTGGACCTTCCAAACCAGTCAGACTTCATACGGAGCACAATGGCTCTAAAATCTGTGGACCTACTTTCCCCCTTTTTGAGCAGAGAGACGTGAAGAAGCCAGACGGAGCTTCTGGTGTCGGTGATGGAAACGAGCAGAAAGGAGTTCAGTGGCTTCGCTTCAACACGACGTCGGTCCCACTTGAACGTTGATATCGTCATGTAGCAGATTAGCTGCACTGTGAGGCTGAAAGGACTTTTCTCGATGAACAAAACTAAGATTATAAAGTATAAACTTGGCTTTCGGTAGACTGGTGGTGGATATGAAGTTGTGGGAAAAAGCTGGAGCCCAAAACGAAACACAATTTGCTGTGTAATGAACAAAATAATGGGAGAAAGAGAAGTGCTGCATTTTGAGCAGAAACTGTCAGAATATTTTCACTGGCTTGTTCTCTGTCTGCTGATACACTTTGACGTGCAACTGTCAATAATGTCATGTGATCAATTGCAGAGTTGTCCAGGAATAGGAACTATTTTTGGGGATTATGTTCCCGCGAGCTGCAGGAGCAGATAAAACCATAAAACTGAACATGCTCGACCTGTAGCGGATCACGTGACGTGTCTAAATATTAACGTGTGCTGGGGACGAGGCTGTGAAAATGTTGAAGTTTTGACCGTCTCGCTCTTCTTGTGATGTTCAAGCTGTTGCTTCTCTCCGTTCATCATGTTTTCCTGTGTGGATGTGTCCAATAAGCTTCTTGGAGCATAGCGGCAGGTTTCCCTTTAACTGGATCACATGTTGTTTGAATGGACTGAGAAACCATCTGAAACTGTCATCAGAGCTTCAACCTCTTGCAAGCTGGACTTGACTTAAATAACTGATGTCGGGGCATCAAAACCCAGGAAGTTGTTTTAATCACGATTCAGACACAGATGATTGTAACTGTTTGCTTTGCTTTTATTGTAATCATATATCAACTGTTGCTGTAAATTGTTCTAATTGTTCTATATCTAATATATTTAATTTAAAAAGTTATTTGTCCTAATTATTAATTCTGTAAATATTTTAAAGGTTGAAAAATGCCATTAATGAAATAAAATCTGTGAAGATTTAATAACTTTAAGTGACAAGTGGTAAGTATATTCTTTTTGAAATAACAAAATAACAACTGCTGAAGGCTTAACAGAAATGTTATTACCAATACCACCAATTCAACGCCTTGAAATATTGTATTGTAAAACAAGTCATTACTACATTCAGGACCAGTTGGGCCTGAGCTGGTAAAGAAAAGGACTTATTCCAATGTTAATAAGACTGTAAATCTATTAAACTGCTTTTAAAGATATTTCTCTATTAACAATGGCTCAAATCACACTGTTATTGTGAAAAAGGTTTCTCTTTCTTTGGCATTTTTTTTGCTACTGGTTTGGCCAAAAATAGTTATACGCAAAATATTCAAGAAATATATATTTTTTTAATCTACTACTGGATCCGGACAATCTAACTTTACAATCATCAGTATGAATAATTTTTTTTAAAAGCCAACTACTATCTAATAACAGCAGGAATACACAAAATTCAGACAAACTGCTGGAAGTCAATGACTCCGTCGCCTCTTGAGGTGTAAAGTGGTATTACAAGATGGGACTGGAATTCTGCACCTTCAACTCCGTTTTAATTGTCTGCTCAGTTTTTAGATGTTCTGCATCTTTGCCTTCCTGTTTTTCCTCTTCATGATTCTTTCTTTTCTGTTTTTATTTCTGTACATCTCACTTTACGTGTGGATGTTTTATTACTGTTCTAATGGCTAATGGGCCATTTAGGAACAGCAGTAGAAAATAAAAACAAAAACAAAACGCCTTTTTTAACAAGCCTTTTTCGTGGAAAGTATGTGAGCATAGAAAATAAACAGCTGTGGATGAGTGTTTGAATTCAGGCTGCTGGTAGAATATGACCATTTTAATGCTATTAATAAACACCTGTGCTTTTTATACAGTAATGGGTTGAAATAGAACTAGAAGCTGGAGAATGTACTACCATAAGCCCCGCCCCTCCGGCTCACCCCTCCCTCCCTCCCTCCCCCCTCCCTCCGTGTCCCACTAAACCGATTTTAGCGCATCAGGGACGCGTCCCTTCGGCCGCGGATGGCAACATGGCGACAGAGGTAAGACCGGTGGTCTGTCTGGTTAACTATCTGTGATTTCCTGCTCCGCTTACGATTCCCGTCACGAGCGCTGATTGTATTGTCCTTAGAATAAACACGACCGGTCGGTGAGGGCATCGCGACTGCGCGCGGTTCAACTGGCACGCGGCTCCGCGCGGATCAGGACCGGCGGCGTCCTACATTTCATGTTCGCTGTTTCTCCTGTAAAATGATGGTTTTTATTCTAAAGAGGAAAAAACAAGAACAGGTGGACATTTTTGAAAGTCAGATGCGCTGCAGGAGACAAAACTGCAGACCCCCCCCCCCCACCCCCTTCTACCGTCCATGTTAAGCTGTTTTGATGAAAGCAGATCTGTTTTTGTCTGTTGAGAAGCTTCGTTAATCCGGTGACATGCCACCGTGTTTGACCACACACACACACACACACACACACACACACACACACACACACACACACACACACACACACACACACACACACACACACACACACACAGGACTGCTGTTCAGCACCATGGACAGAAGCCACGCCGCCCTGACCTTCCTCTCTTTCACCTGCATCTGTGTTTATATGCAAAAATAATGATATATACAACAATATCCAACACGTGATATCGATACAGATAAATTATATATATAAATATATAAATATTTTGATATCATCTATCCATCTGCCTCATCTTGTTCCGCCTCATCGATCTGCTGTGAGTTGTAGTGAAATGTTGTCCCGTCTCTACAAGCTTCCCTGTAGGACCAGAGAGGAAGGAATCAAAGTGTGTGTGTGTGTGTGTGTGTGTGTGTGTGTGTGTGTGTGTGTGTGTGTGTGTGTGTGTGTGTGTGTGTGTGTGTGTGTGCAGTGATGGATCACATTGTGTCTGCTTCTCCTCCATCTCGTACTCGCTGTTTGAACACATGACCAGAGGAGCTGAGCGGAAGCAGCTGTCTCTGGTGGCTCATTCAAACAGATACTGTTTCAACACTTTTCTTTTTTTTATGCTTTGACCTCCACAGTTTCATAACCTGCAGGAGTTGAGGCACAGCGCGTCTCTGGCCAACAAAGTGTTCATCCAGAGAGACTACAGCGACGGGACCACCTGCAAGTTTCAGACCAAGTTCCCGTCTGAGCTGGAGAGCAGGGTGACGATATTCATCCATAATCACATTTCATATAGTGTGCTTCATGTTGATGGTTTATTATATAAAGCTAACCATATATGCATGCAGATGTACCGTGTAATTGTAGCTTTCATAGTGTGAACAGAAAATTGCTTTTAAATGCTTTATGTTATGTATGATTAAGTGTGAAATAGTGTATTTGCTGATATTGTGGTAGATTAAACCTGTTTAGATTTAGATAAAATGCTGATGATTACACGGTTTCAGCTCCTTGAGTTTGTTATATGTCACAATAAACTGAAAATCTTTAGGCTTTGATGTGTTTGAGCAAACTTGAAAGACGTTTTAAAGAATAATTGAGAAACATCGTCTGATTTAAGCTGCAGTCTCAATTCAATTATGTTGTCATTTATGAGAAAAATGCACATTAATTCAATCTTTTGGTGAATTATTCCTGTTTCCAACCCTAACCCGTGTCGGCCATGTGTAAGAGTCATAATACACCAGTGAATTCAATGACCTCACCAACACTATTATTATGGAGCTCTGGAAACTGAATCTGTACGACGTGTTGGTCTTCACTTTATGAAGTCGTCGTTACGTAATATGAACGTTTCCCGTCGCTGCTCATCACTCTACTCTTTCTGGGCTCTTGTGTGTCTCCAGATCGAGCGGACGCTGTTCGAGGACACCGTGAAGACGCTGAACAACTACTACGCAGAGGCGGAAAAGATCGGAGGCCAGTCGTACCTGGAGGGCTGTCTGGCCTGCGCTACAGCGTACCTCATCTTCCTCTGCATGGAAACCCGTTATGAGAAGGTCTGACTGGTCCGCTTGGATGGTTCAGAACAACGTGGCTCGGGTTGCATGCTGATTTACTGATTTGTCTTGGTCTGTGTGTGTGTGTGTGTGTGTGTGTGTGTGTGTGTGTGTGTGTGTGTGTGTGTGTGTGTGTGTGTGTGTGTGTGTGTGTGTGTGTGTGTGTGTGTGTGTGTGTCAGGTGTTGAAGAAGATAGCCACGTACATTCAGGAGCAGAATGAGAAGATCTATTCACCCAGAGGTCTGCTCATCACAGATCCCATCGAGAGGGGAATGCGTGTTGTATCCTTATCAACCATCAACCATCAATGATGTCATCACCCATCAACCATCAGTGATGTCATCGTTGGTTTGTGAACGTTATGAATCCTCCAGTTCAGATTCTGTCCGTCACCATCTTGTTAGTTCGGAGCGGTTTGGAGCAGGAAACCAGGAAACCTGACGATACTACGTCCCGCCCACCGATAGCTGTAACCTGACTGCACCACAGGCCTGTCAATCAAACAGACACGCCCTCAAAAACAGGTCTTCTTGAAGCTCATTTTGTAATTAATGAGGGATTATTAGATATAAATAATAAATACGATATATTTATTATTAGAATTTCATGAGAGAAGTTGAATGGGAGTCTATGGAGCCGGAGCCATTTTGGAGCCGACCTCTAGTGAGTTCATAAAACATCATTATTCATCTGTTCTGTGTAGTGAATCATACTCCAGCCTCTTGATCCCTAACTACTTTCCCCAGATAGAGATTTCCATCTACGAGGACCGGGGCTCCAGCGGCTCCAGCTCAGGCAGCAGCTCGGTGTCCGGCAGCACCGCTCGATGACTGCGTCGCTCCTGAAACAGCGAGATTGCTCACAGGAGGAACTGATGTTCCAGCACTTAGTCTGCACATCCTCCAGCTACGTCACACAAACCATTCTCTGGCTTTTCTTCACTTGTTTTGCTCCTGATCTCTCATCACACACTCAAGTTGTTCAAGGATGCAAAAAAAAAAAATCATGTAGCCAATAATACTTTGTGTGATCGTACCATTTCTTTCCTTCCTGTCGTCTTTCAAGTTCAAAAAAAAAAAGCGAGGAAAGAAGTGCTGAGAATGACGTGAAGACCACAAGCCTCCCCGAACCTCATACCTCCAGCAGCATCCAGTCCAGATGAGCCACAGCTGCACTTCCACCACCCTGGACCCCCTCCACCACTTTCCACCACCCTGGACCCCCTCCACCACCTTCCACCACCCTGGACCCCCCTGGACCACCCTGGACCACCCTCTGCCACCCTGGACCCCCCTCCACCACCCTCGACTACCCTGGACCCCCCTCCACCAACCTGGACCACCGTGGACCTACCTCCACCCTCCTCCACCACCCTGGACCCCCCTCCACCAACCTGGACCACCGCGGACCTCCCTCCACCCTCCTCCACCACCCTGGACCCCCTCCACCAACCTGGACCACCCTGGACCCCCCTCCACCAACCTGGACCACCGTGGACCTCCCTCCACCCCCCTCCATCACCCTGGACCCCCCTCCACCAACCTGGACCCCCCTCCACCAACCTGGACCACTGCGGACCTCCCTCCACCCTCCTCCACCACCCTGGACCCCCCTCCACCAACTTGGACCACAGTGGACCTCCCTCCACCCTCCTCCACCACCCTGGACCCCCCTCCACCACCCTCGACTACCCTGGACCCCCCTCCACCAACCTGGACCACCGTGGACCTCCCTCCACCCCCCTCCACCACCCTGGAGCTGTCTCCCATCAACACTGCCCTCCAGACTGTTTAACATGACGCTCTAATGATCTGTACATGTCAGAGGGATGAACCAGTAATTAGATGTCACCTGCTCAGATAAACAGTACAAATCATCTGTTAATCTCACCTGTCTGGTAGCAGATGACTGTCACTCAACTCCTCCATGTACTGTATATAATATAGCAGGTCTTCCATTTTTTCTCATGTTTTATTTGTGAGACACGTGCACATACCTGAGTACCAAACATGGTGTCACGGAGCGAGAACAACTCTTCCTAAATTTCGATTATGCAAAGACTTACTGTGCAGTTAACCGCAGCAGTGAGAACGGATGGGTCCAAAAAAGTCTTCCTGAATTCTACCTGTGGTGTTTTTAAAGAACACTAACAGTCCCGTGATTCCTCAACACACTTCCAAAGAAGAAGAACTGCCAAGAACTGGCTCGCAAATGTGAATGTATCTTTATTTTGGTGACATTTTGTGCAAGATCAAATTTTCCTACTGCTTGTAGTTTGATACACACGGCAATAAGGTATATGACTGGTGTCAAATAAACAGTTTCATCACAGCTGCAGAGTTTCTTTCTTTTACCATCTGTTCATAGCATATAAATACTCTAAATGAGTGTTTCTTCTGGCAGGCGCCCGACTGATCTCAGCTGGAGCTGCTTGTTGGATATCATGGAAAAGCTCCTATTTCAACAATCTGACATTAACTCGCTGGCTTTAAACTGGTCTCTCTGGCTCCTTTTTTTTTTTTCGTATTATGTAACAGCTATTTCAGTCACTTTTCATGTTAACAATTAAGTGCAACACTAAATGCTGTCCAGGAGAGACTGCCTGAAAAAGTGAGGCCTTATTCTCATATTTGACGATAACATGTCTTTCTCTCTGTCGTTACGATGAGGGCTGAACGCATCTGATTTCTGAGCTGCTTCATTCAACCTGACATCAGTAAAGTGTTTCAACCTGCTGGTGGAGTCGTGTTCAGTGAGCAGGGCCTCAGAACTGGAGCTGCTCAATGGAAAGCAGCCAATAATAAAGCTGCACTGGTCAACATTTCATATGAATAATAATTGCCTGTAATGTGAAAAGGATTTCTCCTCGTGATTAATGGCCACAGATGAATCTACTGGCTCTGTGCTTCCTGTGTTTTATTATATTCTTGCCTCCAACTCGAACTGTGGTTTAATCATTTCAGACAACATTTATCAGATGACACAACTCTGGATTAATGATGCGGTTTGTGATGTCAGCTTGTTTGACATGTAAAGTGATAGTCCTTCTTTATAAATCTATAAGAGAAAACATTCCTAAATTTCATTCCACCTTGTATCTGTATGGACATTGTTATATCATCATGTGGAATTTAGCGTACATTATTTACTGGGAAACTGATCAGTGGATATCAATGTTTATGCACACTGGAGCCTGTTCACTGGAGACGTGGTCTCATCAGAGCAGGAAAAGCACATCATGTGTAAATAATACGATTTATGATGGATGAATTCCAGTTAGCGGTCTCAGTTTCAGGGTCCTTGTTTTGTGCATGTTGGCTCATGTCACTTCGTAACGGGACGTTAAAGTTGAACCGAGCCAACAGTGACATAATGAAGAACCACTGACGTGTCCGACCGAACATCATGATTAAAACTCTTTGCCTGCATTGTTCATTCATTGTTAGGACTTGTTATAACTTTGGTGAGCGAATTCCCTCGTGTGTTCACGCATGCCTGACTGGTTGAAAAGTGACGGCTCATCTCTTCCAGACTGGAAGATGTCCAGATAAAACACAGACACTGTTCCTTCATTGGGTCCAGGCCTCCGGCGCCGCACACAGACTCATCGTTAACCTGAAGGAGCCTTACCTTAGACCTGCCGGTGCCGACAGCACCACCACACACGGCAGTAACAGTGTCTTAAAACAGGAGGATTCAGAGATGGAGCCTGAAGAGCGAACGCCGGAATAAAATGGAGCTGGCACTGCTGGATGGAGGGAAGAAGAACAACATGGAGGAGAAACAAAGGAAGGAAGACAACAGAATGAATGATGGTCTCAGCAGGACTCAGCTAGTCCTTCCTGATGTCTGTCAGCTCCAGATGGCATCTCTTATCCTTACTAGTTGTTTCAGCAGGTTTTTAGTGCTGACTCAGCACATCTGATAACTCCCAGAAAGCACTTGCTTACATTTGCTTCTGTTGTCAGTCAAAGTAAATGTAAAGGTTGAATGTTGGACTAAAGATGAGTGTTTTAGAGAGCTGATGACAGATATGAGTTATGATGACTCACCCAGCATATCAATATCAAGCAGTTTATTTAAACAGGTTTATTTAAAGCAGTTAAAAGTACAAAGTTAGAGAAAAATATTAAAACTACTCATAGAAGAAAACAAGGCCCTGCTCTTAAAGACAAAAACACAAAAAGAAAAGCATTTTAAAACTATGATCTCTGTTACATTACTTTACATCACAGCAATTCTTTATTTATTTCATGAGATCATCTTCAAGAACCTGTAGAAACAGAAACAGTGAAAGTAAAGTCAAAACATTTTTTTTAATATATATTATACATTTTTGTCCAATAATCTGTAAAGTAATAATCTCGAAGAGTTTCATTTTAATAAATTATAAAATAAAGGACTTGCTTGTGGTGACATCTGTGTAAAAAAAAAAAAAAAAAAAAAAAAAATCACAAGCAGCACAAAAGGTGAGTTCTTAAACTCACCTATGGAAACAGTTACTATGGAAACAAAGAAAAGATCGACGATTGCAGATGATTAAACTGCAAATCCAAAGAAAAATAACACAGTTTGGATCTCTGTGAAGAGTCCAAAGAACAGAACTGCAATTACTGTTTATTGTCATAGGTGGCGCCAAAGACAACAAAATGGAGATCGTTGAGATGGGGTCGCTGTTTAAGGCTCTTCATTTTTAAAACGAATTGCTTACCTGCACAGTGGCCATTCTTCACCGTGAAGCCATTACCACACTGCAAAAAAGGAATATAACAATAGTGTTATTTAAACCAAATATGTTCTGATTTTACAGACAAAAACATGGTGGAAACAGTAATTGTATTGCATTTTGCTGTAAAATAGTTTTTAATGAAACTGAAATGACCAAAGAGGGAGAGATAAAGATGTTGGATGTTAAGTTCATGAGGTGACTGCAGAGATCTCCTGGAACAAGACACATGTTCATAGTTCATGGCGTGGTGTACCTGCGTGTCGTTGGCGAGCTCAGACTCCTCCCCTGCTTTGGGAAAGACCACCTCCACCACAGAGTTCATTTCACCCGCCTGAAGAGGTCGAGTGATGGTGGTGCCGTCGGGCCAGGACACCTCCAGAACCTTCACCTCGTCACTTCCTGGGAATAAAAGGTAAAAAACTGACTGAGCATCTCACAAGATCAACTTTTAAAAAGACATCACAGGATTTTACGTTAAAGGTACAGTTTGTTATTTTTCTTGCAGAGAACGAGATGAGAAGACCGACAGTGGGATCAATCTTCTCATCCAACTCTTGGCAATATCATCAAATAAGCTCATGTCCGAAAATATTCATCTATTCCTGCTAATCGAGCGTCAACAGTGACGTCACACATCGGTCTGTGAACTAACACGAATGACTCGATTTCCCAGGACAGTAGGCACACCCACATATGTTGGAAACCTGACTGCACCACAGGCCTGTCAATCAAATGCGGCTTTTTGAAGCCTAATAGCTAATGAATGATGTAATTATTTCCAGGTGGATCATCAGAAAACTGCTCAGAATGAGTGACTTTAACGAACGACATCATAACGACTTGTGGGAAAAATCCATTGACTTTGGATTTGATGAGAGAAGTTGAATGGGAGTCTATGGAGCCGGAGGCTTTTTGGAGCCGACCTCTAGTGGCACTCGCTGGTATTGCAGCTGAAGACACTTTTGGATCAGAACCATTTTACAGACCTGAAGCTACGAACTCTTTTGTATATTTATTCTGTGCTACAAACAGCCTCCAATAATAATAACAATAATAATAATAACAATAATTATAATAATAATAATAATAATGGAAACAGTGTATATTTATATTATTTTTATTCTGTTCACTTCTGATGTGTCCCGTCCTCTTTTAGTATAAACGAACTTACCTAAACCGAAGTGGGCGACCGGCTCCATCTCACACAGGTACCCGGAGCCGCCGTCGATGATGCGTGTGTGAGCTCCGCTCTGATTGGTGAACGCTGTGACTTTAGAGCCGCGTGCAAAAGCACCAAACTGGGTACGAGGAACGACCCGCAGCCAGTTATTGGATGAACCCTGAAAACAAGGAAGACGAGGAAGACGAGTGAGCTGGTGGGAAGTCAGAGCCAGTCCTCATAAACATACACAACACACACACACACACACACACACACACACACACACACACACACACACACACACACACACACACACACACACACACACACACACCTGTGTGACCTTGAACACAGAGAGGGGCTGCGCTACGTTCTCTCCGTGTGACAGCAGCAGCTCCAGCTGTCCGTCTCCGTCCACGTCCGTCACAGCGCCACCTGTCAGGAACACACAGAACTTTCACTGCACTGTGTTCCAGACACACAGCTCCATCATAATGACATCCTGAGAATAAACGGGATGAGAACGTGTCGGACCGGTTCCTCTCCCCTGCGGCTCGGCAGCATCTCCCACATGCAGCTCCTGGATCAGCGGGTCGGAACCAGAACCAGCTCTCCTCGACACCCTGCGAACCAACACAAGCTGCTAAAACATTATATTATTATCCATGAATGAGATGCATCTCACCGGATTGCATGTATATACACTGCTCCAAAAAATAAAGGGAACACTTAAACAACTCAATGTAACTCCAATCAATCCCACTTCTGTGAAATCAACGTGTCCAGTTCGGATCAACACTGATTGAGGATCAGTTTCACCTGCTGTTGTACAAATGGAACAAACAGGTGGAAATGAGGCAATTATCAAGACAACCCTATAAAGGAACGGTTCTGCAGGTGGTGACCACAGACCGTTTCTCTGTCCTCGTCCTTTCTGGATGATCGTTGGTCCCTTTTGCATTTTGCCAGTGTCCTCACCACTAGAGGGAGCATGAGGTGTCTCCAACCCACAGAAGTTGTTCAGGTAGTGCAGCTCATCCAGGATGGCACATCAATGCACACTGTGGCAAGAAGGTTTGCTGTGTCTGTCAGCACAGTGTCAAGAGGACGGAGGACATACCGGGAGACGGGCCGGTCCACCAGGAGACGTGGAGGGGGGCGTAGGAGGACAACAACCCGGCAGCGGGACCGCTATCTGCTCCTTTGTGCAAGGAGGAGCAGGAGGAGCGCTGCCAGAGCCCTACAAAATGACCTCCAGCAGGCCACTAATGTGCATGTTTCTGCTCAAACTGTCAGAAACAGACTCCATGAGGACGGTACGAGGGCCCGACGTCCACAAGTGGGGTCTGTGCTCACAGCCCGACACCGTGCGGGGAGACCGGACTTTACCGGAGAACACCGAGATCGGCAGCTTCTCCGTCGGCGCCCTGCGGTCTTCACGGACGAGAGCAGGTTCACACTGAGCACATGTGACAGACGTGACGGAGTCTGGAGACGCCGTGGAGAACGTTCTGCTGCCTGCAACATCCTCCAGCGGGACCGGTTCGGCGGCGGGTCAGCGACGGTCTGGGGAGGCGTTTCTTCGGAGGGCAGCGCAGCCCTCCGTGTGCTAGCCAGAGGTACCCTGACTGCCATTAGGTCCCGGGATAAGATCCTCAGACCCGTTGAAGACCATCTGCTGGTGCAGCGGGTCCTGGGTTCTTCTGATGCAGGACAATGCTCGGCCTCATGTGGCTGGAGTGTGTCAGCGGTTCCTGCACGATGAAGGCATCGACGCTACGGACCGGCCCGCCCGTCCCCCAGACCTGAATCCAGTCCAGCACATCCGGGACATCGCGTCTCGTTCCATCCGCCGACGCCACGTCCACCACAGACTGTCCAGGAGTGGACCGATGCTTTGATCCGGGTCTGGGAGGAGATCCCTCAGGAGAACATCCGTGGTCTCATCAGGAGCATGCCCAGGCGTTGTAGGGAGTGATACAGGCACGTGGAGGACACACACACTACTGAGACTCATTTGGACTTGTCTTCAGGAATCTCCACAGAAGTTGGATCAGCCTGTGATCTGATTTTTCCACTTTTATTTGGAGTATGATTCTGAATCCAGACCTTCATGGATGATGATTTTGATTTCCATTGATCATTCTGATGTTATTTTGTTCTCAACACATTCCACTATGTAATGAATCAAGATTTGAACTGGAAGATTTCATTCATTGAGATCTAGGATGTGTTGTTTAAGTGTTCCCTTTATTTTTTTGAGCAGTGTATTTAACCTGAACAACCTGTTTGAGGCGTGGCCTCTGTATATGTATAACTTGAACAGCCTGTTGGGGGCGTGGCCTCTATATGTATAACTTGAACAGCATGTTGGGGGCGTGGCCTCTGTATATGTATAACCTGAACAGCCTGTTGGGGGCGTGGCCTCTGTAGGCGATATTGTTGAAGAACACCTCCAGCTCGCTATCGTTGTCAAAATCGGCAGCGATGACGGTGCGAACGGGTGATGGAGCGGCAAATCCTCCGCTAGCAACATTCTGCACAGGACAGCACCCAATTATTATATAATCAATAATCAAGCAATCATTTTACATAATCATTTGATTGGTTCAAATAGATCTGTTTAAAAACAGCTGCATAAAGTAGAACAACAAAAGTTTTTCCATCTCTTATTTCTTGTTGTTTTCCACTTTTGGAGTTTCTGTTTCTATAGTTTATAACCTGAGGAGAGAATGAGCTCCTCCTACTGGACATCTCAGCACTTCACCTATAATATTTTTAATTTCCACATTTTAATGAGCATCTGTTCACATTAACATGATGAACATTATGAAACACCAAAGCACAAAAAGTCTGTTCTTATTCACAAGATTTTATTGATAAAACTTGTGTAATAATAACACAATAAAATAATTCTATCATTAATCGCTAAACTTGTGTGACTGTGACTTCCTGAACTTTTAAACCTTCTCCTTCTTTAAGGTGTTTGCTTCATTTCTCTTTTCTCACCCTGAACGTGGCGTCGCGGGTCTGCAGAAAGAGTCGGTGTGGCCCGTTCCAGTTCCCGTACACGATGTCGGTCTTTCCGTCACCATTGAAGTCAGCCAGGGCAACTCCTCTGCCGTGCTGGTACCGGTCCGCCACACCTGACAGACGGCACCATGTTAAACCCACCAGAACCTCTACAACCCACCAGAACTTCTACAACCCACCAGAACTTCTACAACCCACAGAACTTCTACAACCCACCAGAACTTCTAAAACCCACAGAACTTCTACAACCCACCAGAACCTCTACAACCCACCAGAACTTCTACAACCCACAGAACCTCTACAACCCACAGAACTTCTACAACCCACCAGAACCTCTACAACCCACCAGAACCCCTACAACCTGAAGTGAGTGTATGTGTTGTGTATTTCTCACCGGCCTGTGTTGCCTTGTCAACAAATGTCCCATCTCCGTTGTTCTTGAACAAGAAGTTGGGTCCATTCTCGTTGTCACAGAACACATCGGACCGGGTTTGACTCAGAATCGGACCGACAACCACACCGCGACCACCTGCACAACAACACAACTGTGGAGGCTTCGCTTGTTTCCACCAAAGTCAAACCATGAAAACACTCTCAGTCGGCCACTGTGACCCCTGACCCCTGACCTGTGAACCTGTTGACCCCGACCTGGGCAGCAACGTCAGACAGAGCGATGACGCCGCTGGTGACATCACTGGCAGCCTCGTCCATTTCTAAGAGAGCGTGAGGTCCGACGGCGCCGCTGGCATAGTTGGCCACGTAGACGGAGTAGCGGCCGGTTCCCTGCACAACAGGAAGGTTTGTCAGATTGACCGTGATTGGCTGAGAGAACAGGAGCCGTGATTGGCAGGAAATCGACTGAATAAAGTTCCCTGACCTTTCTGTCGATGCATGCGACTGAACGTCCCGCCAGGAGATGAGCGACTCCTCGACGCACGTTGAGCTCGTCACTGAGAAGATCCTCAAAACGACCGTTACGGAACTTGAAGAGTTTGTCTGAATATGAAGCTTTTCCTGCACAAGAAGGAAGAAAATATAAAGCTTACTGAAAGGAGTGAAAGGAGCAGAACCAGGAGCTGGTTCTGGGTTTTATTTACCAGAACCAGGAGTTGGTTCTGGGTTTTATTTACCAGAACCAGGAGTTGGTTCTGGGTTTTATTTACCAGAACCGGAGCTGGTTCTGGGTTTTATTTACCAGAGTAGGCGTTGTTGGTGTTGAGGAAGTAGATCTCTTCTCGTCCGTCTCCGTCCACATCGCAGGCGGTGACTCCGATAGCGTTTCCATCTCGGTCCCTCAGCGCGTAGAACGGAGACTTACTGTCATCGATAGCGATGTTTACCAGCCGGTTGTGAGTGCGGTCGTACTTCAGAACCAGATTGGGCCCGTTGTACCTGAGACAGAACATGACCCGTTTAAAACAAACATCTAAATGTGCGTCTTTAATGATTTTAAAACTCACCCTGCTACCACCACCTCCAGGTCACCGTCCCCGTCCACGTCAGTCACCGCCATCCCATAGTTGAGCTGAGTGGGGTTGTGCACACCATCAGGAGGAAGCATCGTCTGTGTGACTACCTGCAGCATGGGTGGAGTTGTCTGGGCAAGGGGTGGAGTCATCTGTGTGCAGGATGGATGCCACAACGCGGCCAAGAGGAGCAGCACACCTGAACGCCACATCACTGCAACCTGCCGGACACAGAAGCAGACGGGTTCATGAAGGTCCTTCAGCATCACACTTCTCATTTTACTGGGAAACTGCATCAAAAAGATAAATCAGTTTTAGAGGATATTTAAACAATGTGTACATAAACAAGATCATGTAAAAGGATTCAACAATCATTGAATTAGCTGAATATCTGCTGGTTGGGACAAAACAGAAATGAGGCAGAACCTTTCAGGAAACACTCATTGACATGTTTCCCCATTTTCTGGACATTTTAAAATGCAATCAACTCATTCATTTCTTGGAAAATTTTGAAAGAATAACTGATCATGAACAAAATCTGTCATTTGCAGCCCTAAAGAAGGAATAACTAGCCAGAGGACAGATTATGTTTTAAAAGTGTAGAATGATTCTCTCCTAATCCACCGATAAATAGGTTTTTTTTTTACTCCTCATTTTAAGAAAGTCTTTTTAAATTCTTGAAAATTATGATTCGTGCAGTTACAGTATGCACAAATATCTGTTATTAACGGTGTTATTGATATTTTCTGACTTTTTCTAGAAAATAAAAAATGATGCAAAAAATGAATCTTTAACTTGCTTTAACTCGTAAGTGACAGACATAAAAAAATATGTATTTTAATAGAACCCTGTTCTTCATAGTAAGCAGGAGTTTATAGTGTCTTACCAGGTCAGCTGATCAGAGTCCGCTGCTCCGGGATGTTTCACCTTAAACAATTTAGGATTTACAAAACAGCTTGTGTAACGTGAGAATCCTGACCAATCAGAATGGTCCGGATGTTAACCAATGTCGGACCTGTGTTCGTGTGCGCATGTCTCTTGAGAAACTGGGTTCCGTCTGTTTGTAGTTGCCGTTATATCAACGGATTACATCGATAGCATAGAAATAACACGTTGATAAAACTTAACGAACTCCAAAGATTAGCATTCAGCCAATAAACAAACTCGTCCCGAAATAACCGTAATTTTTGCTCAAATTCGTTCAACTGCAGCGCCATACAAGAACATCATCTCCCATGATGCTTTGCGTTGATCTACTGTTGCGTCATCAGTGCGACGAAAATCTGTTGTTAAACAAACCAAAGACGGGTAAGCCGAGAGAGCAAATCTATCTTCTATTATTATGATTGAACCGTTTGAATGAAAACAAATGAACAGAATTATATTCAAGTTAAGTCGCTTTTACTTCTATATTTATTTAATGAAGGATTATTGCAGCTTCACGAGAGGAAGATTAGAAGATTGCTAAATCGGTTAGCTAACAGTAGCTCGTGGTAAAAATGTAACTGAGGAATAAGCGAGTTGAATCTGCTCTAGAAAGATATAACTGATAATGATTTATTAATGATGATCCGTCGTTAAGCCTGGTGAAAGTCTGTTAACGCTTTGTGGGTGAATGTTGCTCCAGATGTTTTGGTGACATCGCTTAACCATGGAGGGGGACCAGCCCGAGCAAGACTGTGCTCCGACCCAGCTGACGGCCACAAAGAGTCAGCCTCTGTCCGTCCCCAAACCACGAGCCCACGCCCCCAAAGACAAAGCTCCGCCTCAGGGAGGCGTGAAACCGAGACCCAGGCCGCGCTACTCCGACAAGGCCCGCAAGAACGCCAGGAACAGGAAGGACAAGGCCGGAACTGATGGAGGAGGACCTGATGGAGGAGGACATGAAGGCCAGACCCAGAACCAGGAGTCTGGCCTGAAGGAGGAGCGACTGCAGGGTGCAGAGGTGGTCGGTATCGGGCAGCCGGACTCAACGAAGGTGGAGGAGGAGACAGACGAGACGGAGGAGACGGAGGAGGAGAGCTGGGACACCTTGTTCAATGATGACGGAGACTGTTTGGATCCACATCTGCTAGAAGAGGTGACAGTTGGTGAACATTACTAGTTGGTCATGGTTACTGGAAAACTAGTTGGTCATAGTTACTAGAAGAAGTAGTTGGTCATGGTTACTAGAAGAACTAGTTGGTCATAGTTAGTAGAAGAACTAGTTGGTCATAGTTACTGGAAAACTAGTTGGTCATGGTTACTAGAAGAACTAGTTGGTCATAGTTAGTAGAAGAACTAGTTGGTCATGGTTACTAGGGAACTAGTTGGTCATAGTTACTGGAAAACTAGTTGGTCATAGTTACTAGAAGTAGTTGGTCGTAGTTACTAGAAGAACTAGTTGATCATAGTTACTAGAAGAGCTAGTTGGTCATGGTTACTAGAGAACTAGTTGGTCATAGTTACTAGAATAACGAGGTGGTCACAGTTACTAGAGAACTAGTTGGTCACAGTGACTAGAATAACGAGTTGGTCACAGTTACTGGAGAACTAGTTGGTCATAGTTACTAGAGAACTATTTGGTCACGGTTACTAGAGAACTAGTTGGTCACAGTTACTAGAATAATGAGTTGGTCACAGTTACTGGAGAACTAGTTGGTCATAGTTATTAGAGAACTAGTTGGTCAGTTACTACAAGAACTAGTTGGACATAGTTACTAGAGAACTAGTTGGTCACAGTTACTAGAATAACGAGTTGGTCACAGTTACTAGAGAACTAGTTGGTCACGGTTACTAGAGAACTAATTGGTCACAGTTACTAGAATAACGAGTTGGTCACAGTTACTCGAATAAATTGGTTACAGTTACTAGGTAGGTAGGTAGGTAGGTATATACTTTATTAATCCCCGAGGGGAAATTTTTTCGCCACAACAGCATACATACAGGAGCAAAATAGAAACAATAGAATAAAATAATAATAGAATAGAATAATATAATAGAAAAGCAATAAAATAAAAAATATAAATATAAAATATAAAATGCACAGTACATACAGTATATATACAGTACATTAAATATCTATATATATTATATACAACAAACCAATAAACACAGTCAACATATATATATATATATATATATATATACGGTACAGTATATATCTATATATATAATATACATATAATATACAAGCAAGAAACCAAGAAACACAGTCAACAGTGTTTTTGTACTGTGATGGATTTTGCCAGAGGTGAGTTATTGTAAAGTCTTATGGCAGTGGGCAGGAATGGATGATCTCCTGTATCTGGAATGATCTCCTGTATCTGTCCTTGTGACAGCGGAGCTGGAGGAATCTTTTAGAGAAAGTGCTCCGCTGTCCCTGCAGCAGGTGGTTGAGAGGGTGGACAGGATTATCCAAGATGGACAATAGTTTGATCAGCGTCCTCCTCTCCACCACCTTTTCCAGACTATCTAGTTTGTAGCCGATGATGGAGCCGGCCTTCTTAACCAGCTTGTTGAGTTTGTTGGTGTCACCGGCTCCAATGCTGCTCCCCCAGCAGACCCCAGCGAAGTACAAAGCACTGGCCACAACAGACTGGTAGAACATCTCCAACATCTCGCTGCACACATTGAAGGATCGAAGTTTCCTCAGAAAAAAGAGTCGACTCATCACCTTCTTGTAGACAGCATTGATGTTGGTCTTCCATTTCAGTCTGTTGTCGATGGACACACCCAGGTACTTGTACTCCACCACCATGTCCACCTCCTCTCCCAGAACTCTCAGCGGTTGTGGAGCCGTCGTCTTCCTCCTGAAGTCGACCACCAACTAGAGAACTAGTTGGTCACGGTTACTAGATAACGAGTTGGTCACAGTTAAGAACTAGTTGGTCACAGTTACTAGGGAACTAGACAGTCAAAGTTACTAAAAGAACTAATTGGTCACAGTTACTCGAGAAGTAGTTGATCACGGTTACTACAGAACTAGTCGGTCACAGCTACTGGAATAACTAGTTGGTTACAGTTACTAGAGAACTAGTTGGTCACGGTTACTAGAGAACTAGTTGGTCACAGTTACCTTAAGAACTAGTTGGTCATAGTTACCAGAATAACTAGTTGGTCATAGTTACTAGAGAACTAGTTGGTCAAAGTTACTAAAAGAACTAGTTGGTCACCGTTACTGGAGAACTACTTGTCTCTACTTGTCTTTATTTATCTCTACCTGTCTCTACCTGTTCCTACTTGTCTCTACTTGGCTCTACCCGTCCCTACCTATCTCTACCTGTCTCTGCTTGTCCTACAGCTGGCGGTGAAAGAAGGTAGAAAGAAGGAGTCCATTCAGGAGTCCCGGTTCGACTACTACAACATGGAGCGAGATGATGAGGACGACGTCGACCTCAGCGAGGAGGATCTTTCTCATATCGTGGAGATTTACGACTTACCTGCAGATTTCAAGACAGAAGACCTTCTCAAGTTGTTTCAGTCCTACCAGTATGTAGACTTCCTGGATACAGCTTCCATTCATAAGCATGCTTCAGTCTTCTTGTTGGAGATGAATCCTAAGTAACACAATGTGATGGTGTTTCTAATTTATGGTTTTATCTGCTTTGTATAAACGTTAGAATCCATTGAAGCATGAAATCGTTACTTCAGAAGAAATCTGCCTTCATTAGGAAGATTAATGACAACAAAGTGTGAAGATGATTGTTTGAAGACACGGTGAAACACTGAGGATCAGTCCTTTAATGGGGTCCTATAGAAATAATATATATGATGAACAGGAGTCCGTTGTTATGACATATTTACTACTTTCCGTTTTCAGACAGAGAGGCTTCGACATTAAGTGGATCGATGACACGCGAGCCCTCGGCCTCTTCTGCAGCCCCATTGCAGGTGAGTAGAGCTCTGCTTCTACCTGAAGCTGAACACAGGACAGGATGTTGAGCAGTCAATCACATCGCTGGGACACTTTTCTTTTCAAATATTGTAAGGAAAAGTGTTTCAGTAAAGAGGACCAGTGGACATGAACTCAACATTGTGAACATGAATTAGGTGTTTGCTCCCGGACTTTAAAATCTTCTGTTTCTTTGTTCATTGTCTGTGTAAATAAATCTTTTGGACTTCATCTTCCAGCTGTAATCAGACACTGACTGGTGCAACGTGTTCATGTTCTTCTTCAGCCCGCGAAGCTCTCAGGTCCAAACATCCACTGATGAAGCTGCGACCTCTCTCCAGGTCCTCCTCCGCCACCAAGGCCAAAGCCCGCAGCTGCTCAGGTAACTTACCTGACTGACCTGTCTGGTTTCAGCGTTGTTCGTCACCTTATGTTTTCTATTGAGCAAAATGGGGGATGTTTTCAAGAATACTTCCAAGAAGGTTTTCTATATAGAAATTACCTTAATTTTTTCACTGGCATACAAGATGCAGAAAATGGGAATGAACTCAAATGGAATCAGTTCTGAGAGGGTTTAAGTGTTTCAGTTGCTTCCTGTTTTAATGTTGATGTTGAGCTCCCAGATCTGAGAAATAGTTCTCTGTGATTCAGGGTGTCGGTTTGAGACTGTTAGCTGGTCTTATTACAGACATGAATCTCAAACTGTATCCTTCCCATTTAAACACTAATATGATCCTCTCGTCTCCAGACGACCTCCTTCCTGCTAAGGAGAGACCTCAGACGAGTGCAGCGCTCGCTCGGCAGCTTGTGATCGGTGCTCTCGGTGTGAAGAGCAACCAGACGAAGGAGCAGCGAGAGGCCGAGAGGAGGAAACTCCAGGAGGCAAAAGGTACATTGTACAAGCCATGTTTATGACTGTGGTCTTTTCATCAGCAGGACACTCCAAACATGTTTCATTCTCCAAGAGTCTTATTTCTTCTCGGCTGGGCTCCATTAGTAGTAAATACAGGCTGATCAGAGACCAGTCCTTATGTTGGCTGGGCTGTTGCTCTAGTGCAGGATGTGGAGCAGGAAGTCAACCCTGAAATAAGAAATCACTCAAATACGTAACAGCCCTCACCTATTCGTCCCAGTGTTTGCATCACCAGGTTTCACCACTAGTGGGAGCTGTTCTCATACTTTACAGCAGAACATGGAAAGTTCAGGTCCATGGTTTGTTGAGCAGAACAGCTCTATAATCAGTGCAGCAGATGGAACATAAGTATATAGGCCCAGAAAACCACAGCTGGCTGTCCACTGAACAGTCAGTCCAGGAAGTCCAGCTGCAAGTATAGAAAAGTAAAAACCATCTCCTTTGTTCTCAGTGTACTCTTTATTTAAGATCACAACACGCACAGCAACAGAAGCCACATATGCACACAGTGTTTCACTCCACAGACAATAATATAAATCTTTCGAGCAGCGAATCTCCTTCTTCATGTGCTGAACTTCGTGTTTGTGATTTGTTATTCAGATCAGAAGCGCCTGGCAGCCAAGCAGAGGGACGACGCGTGGGAGGGGAAGTGACCGGATGTACACATGTTGATGTTTTTTTAGATTCCTTGATTCAGCAGAGGCTTTTAACTTTTCAGTTTCTTCTCCTCTTCTGTTTTCCTCTGCCGGCCACTCCTTCCTACCACCAACCTTCCCACAAATGGACTCCCTCTGTTTTTTTTTTTTCCATCTTCCTGCCGCAGTCCATCACCAGCTGCTGCTGAAGGTCTCAGAGTTCTGAAATGAGAGCGTCTACTGTTCCCTCACCTTTACCTTCAGACCGTGTCCGTGCAGGACGGCGTCAACACCGACGGACCCCCCGTACCCATTCACACCCACGGACCCCCCGTACCCGTTCACACCCACGGACCCCCCGTACCCGTTCACACCCACGGACCCCCCGTACCCATTCACACCCACGGACCCCCCGTACCCGTTCACACCCACGGACCCCCTGTACCCGTTCACACCCACGGACCCCCCGTACCCGTTAATACCCACGGACCCCCCGTACCCGTTCACACACACGGACCCCCCCGTACCCGTTAATACCCACGGACCCCCCGTACCCGTTCACACACACGGACCCCCCCGTAACCGCTGATACCCACGGACCCCCCGTACCCGTTCACACCCACGGACCCCCCGTACCCGCTGATACCCACGGACCCCCCGTACCTGCTGATACCCACGGACCCCCCGTACCCGTTCACACCCACGGACCCCCCGTACCCGTTGATACCCACGGACCCCCCGTACCTGCTGATACCCACGGACCCCCGTACCCGTTCACACCCACGGACCCCCCGTACCCGCTGATACCCACGGACCCCCCGTACCTGCTGATACCCACGGACCCCCCGTACCCGTTAATACCCACGGACCCCCCGTACCCGTTAATACCCACGGACCCCCCGTACCCGTTCACACCCACTGACTTTTTAACTGTATAATTTAAAGGTCCCATATTGTATAAATTTAGTTTAAAATGATAAAGCAGGTCTAGGTGCTATATGAATACTGTGAAGTGACAGAAGGTGCAGTAGACAGTCTGTATTCATCAACTGGGCTGTTTGGACTTCTGTAAGTTTGTTATGTCATAAACTCATGGTCATGTCATGGGTCAGTCCCCAGTACTGCCCACTGTCCAACCTTTTATGTGAAAGAAAACCTGCAGTTGGCCTGGCCGGTCGTTACTCAGAATAGAGTGAGCCAATCAGAAGAGAGGGTTTGAGACAGAAAACAGGCTGTTGTTGGTAGAACTCCAGAAAACCGCTTTTTCCAAAGAAGACGTGTGTCTCCTTTGGATATCAACACTACAAATAAAAGAGCAGGACAGGTTGAAATATGGGACCTTTAAATTCAGCCATGATGATGCAGTCCATCACTGTGTATGAAATCATTGTTGAGATTCACATGTTTGAGTGCTTGAATTAAAAGTTGTGTCATTTTGAAAAAGGCTGCATTATTTACAGTTTAAGGCTCCGTTTTGAACTTTGAAACCTTCATGTCAGGCGTTTGAACCGACACCCTCATGTTAAAATCAGAGCAGCTGCTGTTCTGGTCCAGGAGGAAGTCTGTTCGAACCTAAAGTGTGTTTTAATGACAGGAGTCCTTTGTCCAGACAGAAGTGATGATGATGTTCTCAAACATTTAACTATGCTATATATTTCCCAAAACACCACAAAGAGCATCATTATTACTGTTTCTGTAGCTAGTACATCATTTGAATATGACGTCCTGGAAAACAAAGAATATGGGTATTTAATTGTCAGATGTGCTGTGTGGGCTGTGAACTGAAATGAGTAACATGATTGAATAAATGAAAAAAAGGTCCTATTTCAGCTGGGTTCTGGTGATACATTTCCACTCCAGCATTACATGATGTTTTGATGGAGAAAACTCAGTAACACTTGTTGTTTTACCGCAAATCTTTCAAACTGCTTTAATGTAAGAAAATGAGACTTTATTCCTGGAGAGTTGAGATTTATTACTTTTTTTCACCAGAGAAACAAAGAAGGAAAACTTTATTTCATTTAACTTTCATCCTCAAGTTCCGTTTCCCAATTCATCTTTTATAATTCAGCCTCCTCACACACATCTTCTGTGACAGCAGCAGGCAGCCGCCTCCTTTGCGGCTCCGCCTCCTCCATGGCTCCGCCCAGTTGACCACAGACCATGTAGCACTGTGGCTCGTTCACCTCCGCAGCCAATAATTACACCACTTTCAGCCAGCTGGGAGAAAGCTACAAATTTATAATTTGTTCTTTGTGAACTTTGAATGTAACTAAAAAAATGCTGCTAACTTTTGGCCTCGTTAGCCGGTCAGTTAGTTTAAATGTTAAAATGGCGACTCAGCAGATCACTGTGTACCTAAATGCTGAAAAATATCGATGCTGAAAATATGATGTTGCTTGCAATCAATTATTTCATCAAATTATCTGTGATGTTCAACCCTGCTAAATATCCATATCGGTTTTAGAGCAGTATGCTTTAATACGTTTTGTAACAGTTCAGCTCATTGGCTGCAGGCGGCGCTGTGCCATGTGGCTCCTTGTGGGCTGATTGAAGTGAAGAGGCGTCATTACACCTTTAGTTCTTCCTGAATCAGCATTTCTAAATGAGCATTGATAAACTCATACTCATCCGGATAGTCTTTGTTTCCAAAGATGTTTTTCTGCAGCAGCATCAGTGGATTCAGCATTTTGTCAGTTTGTTGTCAACAGTTGTAGGTAGGTAGGTAGGTAGGTAGGTAGGTATATACTTTATTAATCCCCGAGGGGAAATTTTTTTGCCACAGCAGCATACATACAGGAGCAATAATAGAAACAATAGAATAAAATAATAATAGAATAGAATAATGTAATAGAAAAGCAATAAAATAAAAAATATAAATATAAAATATAAAATGCACAGTACATACAGTATATATACAGTACATTAAATATATATATTATATACAACAAACCAATAAACACAGTCAACATATATATCTATATATATATACATACGGTACAGTATATATCTATACATATAATATACATATAATATACAAGCAACCAAGAAACACAGTCAACAGTGTTTTTGTACTGTGATGGATTTTGACAGAGGTGAGTTATTGTAAAGTCTTATGGCAGTGGGCAGGAATGATCTCCTGTATCAGGAATGATCTCCTGGATCTGGAATGATCTCCTGTATCTGGAATGATCTCCTGTATCTGGAATGATCTCCTGTATCTGTCCTTGTGACAGCGGAGCTGGAGGAATCTTTTAGAGAAAGTGCTCCGCTGTCCCTGCAGCAGGTGGTTGAGAGGGTGGACAGGATTATCCAAGATGGACAATAGTTTGATCAGCGTCCTCCTCTCCACCACCTTTTCCAGACTAAGTACACAATAAGTTCTAGTTAAAGCTGGCAGCATTTACTTTCATGTTATGGACACAAAGCACAGAATATAAGGGTTTTAACATGAGAAAATTCTCATTTACCTAATGGAAAAGTTCAGATGACGTTTCATTCTAGTGTTTACTGATGGTAGAGCATCACTACTGTACTGTAGAGTGATGCTCATTTAAAGTATCATCACTTTTTGAGTTGGAGAGAAGTCAACATTTTCTAAAGTTTCAGGATCAGATGCTTTATGTTTTAATGTTTTTGTTTTATTTTGTTGTCCCTCCAAACGTCCCATTGGTGGGAAGGAATCAAGAACACTTTGAGGACATTTATTAAAACTTGGCACAAACAGTCAATTGGTCCCAAAGATGAACTGATCCTGGTCAAAGGTCAAAGGTCAAGGTCAATGTGACCTCATCGCCGTTCCAGCGCTCCGTCCTATTCTCTTGAATGTAATATCACAAGAATAACTTGAAGGAATTACTTAAAGTTTTGCACAAACATTCACTTGGTCCCAATGATGAACCGATTTAGATTTTGGTGGTTGAAGGTCAAAGGTCAAGGTCAGTGTAACCTCATCCGTTCCATCTGTCCGTCCCATTCTTTTGAACGTAATATCTCAAGATCGACCTGAAGGAATTTATTCAAATTCGGAACAAATGTTCACTTGGTCCCAAGGATAAAGTGAGCAGATTTTGTCCATTCCATTCTTTTTAATGCGATATCTCAGGAACATTTTATGCAAATGTCTTCAAATTTGGCACAAACATTCATTTGGACTCAAAGATCAATTGATTACATATTGGTGGTCAAAGGTCGCTGTGACCTCACAAAACACATTTGTGGACATATCTCCAGAATTCATACAGTAATCATGACAAAACTTCATACAAATGTCTGACATTTTGTATATCTTAAAGGTCAAAGGTAAACTACTGTGTGACATCAAAATGTTCTGCAAACAAACTTTTCTGCCATTATTCAACGGCATAACTCAGGAAGAGAAGATTGTGAGCATATTTCACAATTGGCTGGATACTGAATTGGTAGCACTAATCGTGGGTGTCCACTGAGAATCTTTGGTGGTTGTGTTCATGTTCTGTGCTGTCAGGTTGACAATGTCTGAAGCATCCATTGTTTTATACCTTTGAAGCATTGTCTACTGTCAATCAGCTTTGTTGGCCAAGCATGTGAAGTCTTCTCTACATTACGTGTGGACAGAAATGGATGTAATTTGACAGGTTGGTAGAGACATACAACCATAAAAAAATCTGATCACCAAATATATTGTATGTTGATGTGTCATAATTTAAGCCTTTAAGACTTTTTGTAGCATCTATTGGTTATATTTATTGTTTGCTGTTGCAACCAGACCTCTTCTCTTTCAAAACCTGATTACGAACATCGAGTGAAACAGAAGCAAATGTGAACACATTTTCTGTCGACCTCCCTGTGCGCTGCTGGTCGTGCAGCTGAATTACAGCTCATAGCTGCTCTTTACCATCATCGTGGGAGATCTGAGCCCTGCCCATAATCTCATGCTTTACTGTGGCTTCACGTGGGGGTGATGTACCACAGAGCAGCCTGCTGTGTGCCTCATACACAATCATTAGATTAACAACACCAACACAAACCACGACTGAGCAAATGGTGGGTCCAAGTACCGGCTCTGCATAGACGGGCTGCTCAGAAACACTGCATGCTGTGTCATGGAGCAAATGAAGTGGGAGGCATGCTCCAAATGAAGGAATAATCTCATGTCCCCCTACAATAAAGGACCCGGTGGTGAAGGGCGGTGTGTTTCCTAGCAACAAACATTGTAAGCAAACATGCCTTACATCACCCCTCCTCCCATTTTAAAAGTGTAAACTTTGTAGTTATGGCGCTGTTTCATCAACACGTTAGAAATCAGTGGAAGAAGAAGATAAAGGAGAAGAAACTGATGAAGGAGAAGAAGATAACGATGAAGAAGAAGAAGGTGGAGGAGGGCGAGCAGCAAGATGAGTAGGAGGAAGAGGAGGAAGATGAGGAAGAAGGGAAGGAAGACGAGGATGAAGACGAGCAGGAAGAGAAGGAAGAGAAGGAAGACGAGAAGGAAGACGAGCAGGAAGAGAAGGAAGACGAGCAGGAAGAGAAGGAGGAAGAGAAGGAAGATGAGGACAAGGAGGAGGAGAAAAATTAGGAGGAGAAAGAGTCATTGTCAATATTATTATATTTATTTGAGGAACCATGTACATAAAAAAGGGAAGCAAAAAGCGAACTCTTGGTTTCATGGAACAAATTAATTGATATAACGGGAGAATTCTGAAATTCTAAAAGTCTCCTCATCTTTTTCACCTGGGCAAAGTGACACTGAAAAACTCCTGCAAAAAAATGACATTTCTACTCATTTTTTTTAACTACCACTCAAACAAATTTAATGCAACAGCAATGAAGCCCAACAAATCTACATCTATTTTAGTCATGACAGTAGTAGGCGGTGTCTTTAGTGAATGGGCCACCCTTGGCAAACTGGTGGCGGTTGCATTTTTATAACAGGTTTAATAACAGGTTTTATAACAGGTTTATAACAGGTTTAATAGCAAGTTTTATAATAGGTTTATAACAGATTTAATAACAGGTTTATAACAGATTCATAACAGGTTTAATAACAGGTTTATAACATGTTTATAACAGGTTTATAACAGATTTATAACAGGTTTATAACAGATTTATAACAGGTTTATAACAGGTTTAATAACAGGTTTTATAACAGGTTTTATAACAGATTTATAACAGATTTAATAACTGGTTTATAACAGATTCATAACAGGTTTATAAAAGGTTTATACCAGATTTATAACAAGTTTAATAACAGGTTTATAACAAGTTTAATAACATGTTTATAACAGGTTTAATAACAGGTTTTATAACAGGTTTTATAACAGATTGATAACAGATTTAATAACTGGTTTATAACAGATTCATAACAGGTTTATAAAAGGTTTATAACAGATTTATAACAGGTTTTATAACAGGTTTATAACAGATTTATAACAGATTAAGCCTAACCTAGTAGTTTTAGTGTCTAACAGATTTAGTGTTAGTGTTAGTTTAGTTTTAGTGTCGAATCCTATCCTAGTAGTTTTGGTGTCTTATCCTATTTTAGTAGTTTTGGTGTCTAGTCCTATCCTCGTAGTTTTGATGCCTAAATTTAAGGCACCTTACTGTTTATGCCCAGGCAGCGCAAAATGTAACATTCACTCTGTAGCCTCTGGTGGACTGACAGGTGTATTACATGCTTGGACTTGCTTTTGGGTTGAGTAATCTCCTTCAAGGAAAAATGTGGCCAGTTGCTGACAGCTGAGCTCTCAATATACTGTCACTTTGAATAAAAATTACATCTCTGAAACTTTGTCACCTCCAATGTCTTTGGATTTGATGTTAATTTGCCACTTTACTTACAGAAAGTTCCCTCCAGCTCATTAACGGAAAATTGACCAAAGTGAGTCACATATTTAAACAATAGCCTACAGTATGTGAGAGTTTCCAGTGTTTGTATGTGTTCATCATAAGAATGGAATCAACCATAAAACATGGCTTAGCTCCGTCTTGTGCAGGGAAAGGATGAGAAACCCAGTCACTTCACTCTTTTAAGAACTTTTTCAAATCTGCTGAGGGAACTGAAATGATGTTGATGTGATCAGACTATATAAACTGCCTGAACTGCTTTTAAAGGGTAACTTTTGTTATTTTTCTTCACTACATATAGTAGTCATTGAATTACAGGAATACATTTTAACCATTTGGCAGATTCCCAAAATCTTTTGCAGAAATTGTATTGTTAACCTTTGCTTTTCTTTGTCTGCAGTCAAATAACCATGCCTCCAGTGACCATAAAGTTTGTCAATCTGTTTATTCTTTCACTACCATTACCAAGTACTTTTAAACATAATACCGTGGTACAACCAGGTCTCATCTGTTGCTGCTGATGCTAAACAGGTAAAGAACAAACAAAGTGGAAATAGTTGTCATAATAAAATTAACAATACAAACAAGTTTCAACTCAAAAGTACATTAAAATTTGGCATAAATTAGAGACCTAAAGTACAATATTCCAAAGAGGTAATATAAAACTGTACATGACAATACATTTGCAATACATTACAATATTTATTCAAAAGAGGCAAAGTAGCACCATGAAATTAAAAAATCCAAAACTAAAAAGCACACAGTTGTAACAGTGAATGCTGAATGTTGTAATGGGAACAGTGAAAGCACAGGAAGCACATACAGAGTTTTGTAGACAATCTGTTGCCTGTGTTGATATTATATGGACTGATTACTGTAAACATGTTCTCATGTACCTTCATGTCATTACTTTCTTAACTGTGGTTGTGTTTTAATCAAGGTAATTTAATTTGCTAAAAAAAAATTAAGATAAGTTTTCAAAATAGTTAACTACTCTATGTTTTATCATGGTGACATGATGCTAATGATGGTCTAATGATGGCAATTATCTTTTCTACGTTCATCTTTTTAACAGCAACAAGAACTGCTGATGACAATCAGTCACGGGATCCTAGTTAGTCACATTCCTCCCAATCCATCCTCCTCCCTCTTTTTACTGCCATGTCATGTCATTCATCCTCTCTCCCAGACATGTTGGGGTGTGTTGAGGAGTTGTACAGTTGTTCTGTTCTGAATTCTGGATGTTCCTTAATTCACAGGAAGTTGTTGGAAATCTGACGTTGGTGGTCAAATAAATCCTCCACCTCAGCGCTGTATGCATCACCTGGTAAAAACACAGAGAAGAGAAGTGGAATACAGAGATGCAAAAAGGCAGCTGGAACGGTCAATCAAAAAGTTCAGAGACTGTTGCTGTTCTAACGGAGTGCACGGTTCTGTTCGGTTCTGTTTTCTCTCAGACACCTCAGTAGAACTCGCTGTTGACAGTCTGACCATCGGGGACAAATTTAAGGTGCACAAACCGCGAATGCCAAAAAAAAGCCACTTGATTTCCCTCCTGAGCAGACGCGCCTTCTTCGGTTCTGGACGGTGACATTCTGCCCTCTTAAAATGCGAATGCCACTGAAAACACCTCGCTGGGCTCCTCGCTTCATCGCCAGAGGCTTTCTGAGGCATTTCAAGGGTCTCTGTTGCTGATTTCCAAAGCTGGACACAGAATATCATGTGCGCTCTACGCTTCCCTGCTTCCAGTGCATTACTGTGCTGCTCTTCGGGTTTTTTGCACAACAAGGAACAATTTCCAAACTTTTTGATTGAACCTACTTTTCGTTGATAAAACTGAGAGGATTCATGTGTGAGAAAAACATTCTACCTGCGTGGCACCCGAACATGTAAACCCGTGCTCCATCGTACTTGCACCTACAGCGCATTATATTGTTCTGGAAATCGGACTCGGCCATGTCTAAGGAAGGGTTGACCTCCACCTGTAGAAGAGGAAAAACAGTAGATAAGATTTTGCAAGAGTAAAGTCAGTCATCTTCATCAAAATTGAGTAAAAAAACCTCTTTTCTTCAAGAAAGCCAAACTACAAAGTTTTATCAGTAAGTTCCATTTTAAACTACTAAAGTTCTACCTATTCAATGTGAGACAATTTAATTTTCTTAGTAAAACTCACTAAAATATATATTAGGAAATTATGTGTAGTGACGACAACGCCCGCCCCACTTCTATTTCAGTGATCAGGCTAACGAGGCTGCCCTATGTTTCCACAGCTCTTCCTCATGTACATATTTAAACTATTCCAGCTTACTCTTATTGTAATTGAAAAAGACATTCTATCTCCCTGTATGCTGATGATATTTTGTTATATATGTCAAAAGTCTCCTTTAAGCATATGCCAGAGATGTCTTTGGTCACTGGTATCTCTGATAATAAAATAATGACTGCAGAAAGGAAGGTTTTTCCACCATTCCATTTATAGTGAAATTAAATTGTAAATTACACAAAAATGTACCAAATTATTTTTGCAATGACTGCTAATGAGGTGGGTGTATGGGGGGTTGTATGCGTGGGACTATTTCTTCGGGAGCACCAGTGACTTCCTGTAGTTTCCCTTCAATGGCTGGCAAAGTAACTTTCTGTCCAGACTGAAAACACTGCAAAGAGTGTCTTTTAATAAAGTAAAGGAACAAGCGAGAAGTGACACTTTTTTTTTTTCAGACAGTTGGGAAACAACAGCTTTTCCACAGAACCCGACTGAGAAACCGCAGGATTATTGTTTTCCCCTTTTCTATATGACTCGTGATGTATAAATTCAGGGTTCAGGCGATGCATGACATCACTTTCCACTCTTATCTCTGTGCATGAAAAAAAAAGTACCAGAGATGCAGATGACAGTTTTGGGTTTGGATTGAAGTTGCAGCCTATCATTAGACTGCAGCCATGGTTGGTTGCCATGGTTTGTTGTTTTCCACCCTGTCTGTCTGCATGCGTATATAAGAAAAGCACACAAATGAATTTTCCTGATGCACACATCAAACAGATAACCTCACCACATATTCAATAAAGTAACCCACTTTCATTTTTTACATACAGTATACATTTTGTGGTTCCAATTATGTTTTCTGGGAAAGATGCAAAATATACATAATTATGATTCTTTTTCATAACATTTTAGGCCAAATTTGGCTTTAAAGAGCTTCATATATTTTTTTTAATATTGCATGTTGAGAGTGGCCAATGATTTCAGCACATATTTTATAGTCTCGGTGTAAAACACCATATTAACTTGGTGGCAGCTGATGCCCTATTAAAAGCTCTTGTAATAATGTGAAACAAAGAGCCCGGAGTCTGTTTTACAGAACAATGAAAGGCTGTCACTGTAATGTAAAAGACTGTGAGGTTGTGCAGCTGATTTTTAAATGACGGTGCAATCAGGAGCAATCAAGCTGAGGTGGCCGTGACTCATCAGCTTTAATGTATGGTCCTAAAAATGGCTGCCATGCTGCCATTGAGGGTGAAAGCTGGAAGAAACACAGCGACTGAACAAACGAGGATCTACGCCCTTTATGAGCAGCTCAACTACTGTTGCACCACAATCACCACCACAAAGTGCCGCTGGGTCCCGGCGTCGTGGCAAGGGTGGATTTCCGCTTCATGACATGTATGTGGGTTTTATCTTTCAAGAAGTGACTCGTCATACGTGTGCGTGTCGTTTACGTAAAGTCCACGTAAGCACATGCAAGTTCAACCGAGACATCTTGAATTCATGTAAACATTCGGAAAATGATTAGTAAGTGTAAACATTGCTGTCACTCAGGAGAAGAAACAGAAGAAATGATAGAAGAGCAGATTGGATGTCGGGAAACAGTCGAAATGTGTGACAGGAGTTCAGCTTCCAAACATAAAACTTGTAGAAATGAGCCGTGTTGACAGAACTTTTCCACCGACGACGGTCCGCCAGTTAATAGCAGGTCTACTTTCTATATAAATCCAGACTAAATTCACTTTCCCTAAATACGCACACACCCTTCAAACGACACACACACGTCTACCTGAAGGGCTTGAACCAGAGCCGAGAGGCATTTAGCTGAAATTACAGTCTTTTATCGCTGCTTTTATCTCGTGTTGCTTCAGATGTGGAAACATGAACCTTTTTGTTTGCTCTGTTCTTTCTGTTGCCTTCATCTGAGAAGCTGTGCAAGCTACCAAGATCATTGATGCTTTTTCACCGGGAAGATGAAGCGTGGATTACTTTCTTTTCTGTTTTTCCTATAGATAGCTGAGCATAATATAATATATCATCTATAACAGATGATAATTGACTGAGATGATTCTTTAGAAATCAACTGACCTGAAAGATGTATTCACCAGGTCGTATGTCTGTGATGTCGATCCACTGACAGTCGATATCGTGGCGGTAGGTGTCCCAGCAGCCCACTGAGATGCCCTGTTGTCCCATGTTGTAACAAGCGTACCTTTTATGGATACCTGGAGAAACCAAACAGGTCCAGATATATGAGGAGACTTGAAAAAAGACTACGAAGTTGTGTTGTTTGTTTTTTGCTGTCAGTCAGTCTGAAATTATAATGAAATGATTTAAAAAACAGATCTATTTTTGGTGTCTTTCAAATGAATAGAAAGGATTTAAGCTGTGCAGCCAAAGTCTGTTTGGACTTGGCCATGGCTCTGACAGCCTGCTGCTGACTTTCAAAGCTCATTATAGGATTCCAGCTTTGCACTTTCATGTACTCCTGATTCTCTAATTTGTCACCACTTGGCTTTTCTTTCCAGATTTCCTTCGCGAAGCAGATTTACATGTCACTGCTCTGTGATCAGCGGTTACCGTCGGGGCAGTAAGTGTCCTCCAGACAGAAGCTGGCTTTGTGACCTTCGGCGACCTTGGTCCCGTTGACGGTGAGCAGGTCGTAGTGAGTGAACACCTCGATGCTGTGGTAGTGTCTGAAGGGGGGATCGAGGGCGAAGGAGGTAAAAACAAAAATACAAAGTTAGAGAAAGTACATGAGGAAGAGCTCAAAGTATTAAAACGCAGACCCTGATGTTTATTTGAAATATAGCAGCCATAAATCCTGTCGTGTTATTCTGAAGGCGTCAGAGAGACACGACTATAAAAACCCACGTGATCAGAAAGATATCAGTTTGGTGTTGCTTTTTCTCTCCTTACAGAACATTCCCAGAACCAAATCTGCCCAAACTCACAGTCCAACCATGTGTTTGCTGCTTGTGGAGGTGGTGATTGCCAGAACCACAACCGCGGAGATAAGAGCTGCAGTCGGCTCTGACGGTAACGAGCAGCGAGGAGGCTGCTTATTGTAAACATGTTAAATAACAGACTTTTATACTTGTGTCTCTATTTCTGGTGTAGATCACCAGAATATCTCTGAGCTGCACCCGCTGATCATGCTTCACCCACGAGATCTGAACTTCCCATTCATCACTGCAGACATCTCATTTTTTGACCTTTGCCATCAACTGTGTTTGTTTTCTCAAATGCTTATTTTTTCTTGCGCCGCCTCGTCATGTGCCGAGCTTGAAGACGAGCTTCTCTCCGACCGGACCTGCAGCCAATCAGCACATCGAAGGCCTCGAACGAGCAGCTGCTGCTTTAGATGAAAACCTGAAAGCTCCTCCGAGCGACACGGTGCCTTCAAGGAAACCCTGTAAACATCAGTGTCACACAGCCTCACCTGTGACACTGGTGCCACGTCCAGCTTTCTCTGGAGGACCGCGGCCTGAAGTCGGCCCGACCCATGTTCATGATGCGGGAGGAGAAGCGCAGCAGGCGGCGGTGTCCGTAGGGCCAGTTCATCCTGGCGGCGGAGGAGGAAAGGCAGTTCTCCTCGTTAGCGCAGGTCAACAAGTGAAGCGGTCGGTCCTCCACGTACGCCGTCTCCTGGACCAACTGCGCATCCAGAACCAGGTCCGGAGCCGCTGCAGCAGAAAAACACTTCCATTAAAAAAGGGCCTTTAAATTTGTTTACAAGTATTGTTTTGTATTCCACACATTCTTCTCCCTTGTTTTTATGAGGTTTTTAATGCCCACAATGCAACACCAACTGGACCTTCGCAGTTTAGCCTGAAGTTTGGTAGCTAAAGTAGCTAGCTGCTCGCCTCAGGTAGAGAAAGATGTGGGAACTCACTTCTCTTCAACTCAAACATTTTAGTCTTCAGACCCAAGAAGTGACGTCACTGGATGCAGTTCATCACACTTCATGAGGCTGGTAAAGTGTGCAGTACACCGTCTGTCCACTAGAGGACACATGTCAGCGTCACGTTTCCTCATGTATGACGGGAGGTTTTGTGACGGACATAATATCATGAAGTCCATGTGAGGAGGGCGTCAGCTCGTAGTTACTGTCGACATGAGTCCGTATCAACGACGGCCTCTTGTGGTATTCATAATGTCGGAAATCAAAATGTTCTGTAAGACCCGAGTTCATGAGTTGTGACAACTTAGCTGATGTTTACGGAAATTAGAGGAAGCTCATTTTATGTTGGATGTTATATATTGTAATTTTAGTCATTTAGAGTTTTTCTTCGTAAATTAGATAACAAGTACATCTGTGGAAACCGTCGACCTTCCCAATGACCTTCAAACTAACTATATTACGTGAAACTGGGTGGTTTTAGGCCGTTAGTTCCTTCAGACGTTTCTGAACAATAAAATGTGTTCTTAAACTCACTCTCGACACACGTGACTCCTGCAGACTTCCCGTCTCCTCCTCGGGGACAGTAGACATTGGTGTTTCTGCGACACTGCTGGATGGACATCTCGGTGCCGATGCAGTGAGTCCCACTCAGCACCACCTCGCTAGCGCCGGAGGATCCGGGCCAGAACCAGGTCTCCTGCACACACAGCACATTACAGCTCATTAGTATTTGAAACACTTCTGCTGTCAACATCAAACTTTTATAGAAACTACCAGTACACATTATCACATTTTCCACTCTTCTTCAGTTTTAAAAACCTGCCTGTCAAAATGCTCCTCTCCCCCTCCCCTCCCCCCAACCTGGCCTTTCCATGCACAATTCTATTTTCAGTTTGTTTGCTCTGTGAATTTCTCCTGATCTTTCTTCGCCTCACTTTCCCTCTTTTATTTTCGGTGCGCTGGAAGTGGACGTTTGAGAAGCCTGTAATTACCTCTGGCCTCGGTAATAACACAGCTGACACACAAACAGCAGGATGGGGAGAAGGAAGGGGCGGAGCTCGTGGAACAAAATGTCAGAGACAGAAAAGGAGGGATTCAAAGGAAAACCTGTTGAAAGACATGAAGTGAATCCAGTTTTGTACCTGGTGAGCTGTGGAAGCGAAGCCCAAGCCGAGCTGTCTGCAGACCACCATGGCCTCGTTCAGGCCCCAGTTCTCGCTGCAGATGGAGCCCCAACGCTTCACCCCCCCGACCTCCATCAGAACCTCCACCCGGCCCTCTGCAGGCTCTCTGCCTCCCGCCAGACGCACCTGCATGTGACGACAAAGTGCTTACTGTTCAGAATCCTGCTGCCGTGGAAACGTAGGTGTGTTTGTGGGTCTGGTTCTCACCGAGGCCTGCAGGCCGGTGTTGGGCACGTTGCAGCGCACCGCCACGTCCTGGCTGTGTTTGCAGGTGTAAAGCGGCACCTGCTGGTACTGACACTCAGTAATGGACTTCTCCCTGCCGGTGCACTGGACGCTGTTCATGTGGATGAGACCGGTACCTAAAGACAAAGGGTGGGGGAGGAGCAGTTAAAGGCCACATGCAAAGACACACACACACACACACACACACACACACACACACACACACACACACACACACACACACACACACACACACACACACACACACACACACACACACACACACACACACACACACACACACACACACACACATAAAAGTCCCTAAAACCTGATAGCTCCACAGCAGCAGATGTCCAGAGGGATTAAAAGCCCAGATGGGACCGGTACCTCTGATGTGTGATGTGGCTCTGAAACAGAGGTTTCTGCTTTATAAACTAAAATAGACACCGAAATGGCAAAATGGAGCAAAATCTTTGAACACATCTCTGTTTGCGGAGGTGTACGAGGCTGAAGCCCATTAAAGACCTATAATTTGGACTTAAATAGCTGATGATGTCATGGAGTCTGGTTCACGTTGCTCCTCTCTGACGAGTCTTCACATGGATTCATGTTTTATATGTTACATGTTCACAAAGCTCATCAACCAAACTGAGCCACAGATGTCTATTCTGACATGAACCATGTTCATTATTCAGACGTAAGAGCACCTGGTTCAACAGAGCTCTAAAAGTAACACTCAAATGCTTTCCACGAATCACTGAATGAAGTAAAGTAGAGCGAAGAGTGCGCCACTATTATAGGACCTGCTGTGTGCTTATTTGGGCAGAAAGATAATGGGAGGAAATGAACGTGATTACAGAGTTACTGCAGAGGTATGGCAAGAAAAAAGGACAATAAGTGAGTGTGAGAAAACGAGTCTCTGCTATTTCCTCGAAAAAACTTTAACTCTTTTCTTGCTACACAGTTTAGCGGCTCTATTTTCTTGCCCACAACAAAATCTCTGCCAAAATAATGAGATGTGAATGTTTGGTCGGCGCTGATTGTCTGACTTCCTGGTTTCAAAGCTGGACGAACGTTTCACATGCAGCAGGTTTATTTTGTTTGGGTAGAAGTGGTCATGGGGAGAGCAGCTCAACAACCAGCTGCTCCGGTACAAGTGAAGCTCAGCCTGTAAACATCTTCTGGGTTTATTTGTCTGCTCAGGTTCATGCTGCTCGGAGGGCTTTCAGACTGGGAGGTGTTTAGTCTGAAGGAATCACTGAGCTGCACTCATCACACGTCCTGCCGACTGAACACAGAACTGGTGATCAGATCAGCTGGTGGCCTCTTTTAATACACTTTATGATTTCATGAAGGACATTATCTGTTTACTTCGGACAAAGGGGCCAATAAAGAACCAGTTATAGTTTTGTTAAAACAAGCAGTGATGGTGAGTGAAGCTGTGTGTGGTTGGGTTTGTGTGTTTGTGTGTCCTATCTCACCTTGGCCCAGCTGAGCCTTGGTCAGCGCCTCTCTGGCCGTCCCGAAGCCCAACTCTCTGCAGACCACGCTGGCTGCAGTCACGTCCCACAGGTGGTCACACACGCTGCCCCACTTGCCGTCTCTCAGCACCTCGACCCGGCCCTCCCCGACCCGAGGCCCGGCCTTCAGACGCACGACGGGCTGCAGGCCGGACGGGAGAGTTCAGGTGACAAATTCCCAAGTTTGTGAACTGATTTGAAAATCGTATACTTTTGTCCAAATTTAGTCGTGACTTTTTCAGAATGTGAAACTGGCACACACACACCCGAGCTGGTCCCGAGCTGGACCCCAGCTGGACCCCAGCTGGACCCCAGCTGGACCCCAGCTGGACCCGAGCTGGTCCCGAGCTGGTCCCGAGCTGGACCCCAGCTGGACCCGAGCTGGACCCGAGCTGGTCCCGAGCTGGTCCCGAGCTGGACCCGAGCTGGACCCGAGCTGGACCCGAGCTGGACCCGAGCTGGACCCCAGCTGGACCTGAGCTGGACCCCAGCTAGACCCCAGCTGGTCCCGAGCTGGACCCCAGCTGGACTCGAGCTGGACCTGAGCTGGACCCCAGCTGGACCCCAGCTGGACCCGAGCTGGACCCCAGCTGGTCCCCAGCTGGACCCCAGCTGGACCTGAGCTGGACCCGAGCTGGACCCCAGCTGGTCACCAGCTGGACCCCAGCTGGACCTGAGCTGGACCCCAGCTAGACCCCAGCTGGTCCCGAGCTGGACCCCAGCTGGACTCGAGCTGGACCTGAGCTGGACCCCAGCTGGACTCGAGCTGGACCCCAGCTGGACCTGAGCTCGGCTAGCTGTTATCTAGTTGGTGGTTGTAGCTTTGTGCTCAAATGTTACCAATCTTCTACTCTTAACAAGATTCAAAATATCCCAAAATAATTCTTTTAAAACACCCAAAACGACAATTTCCTTTTTCTGATATTCTCAGGTGCTTCAGCTTCTGTTTTGTCGGACCAACAGTCACAACTTTGTGATTTATTGATTTGAGAAGCTAAGAGAAGCTTAGCTTAGCTTAGCTTAGCTTAAAGTGTGAAAACATGTGCTTCCAGTATGTGCTGAGCCGAGGCCTGTAGGTTTAAGTGCAGATGAATTCGACTCTAGAGGTCGTATAACAGCTGCTGGGTTGAACACTGGACCGGGCTGTGCTAATGTTAGCTGTTAGTTTTAGTTTGAACTGAAAGTCCAGCTGCTCCCTCACCGGTACAGCAGGTGGCGCCGGTGCTCTGCCGTTACGGGTGAACTGGGATCCGGGGACACAGCGGACGACGGCGTACATGCCCCTCCTGCAGGGGACGTCCGTCCTGGGGAGGGACAGCTGGGCCTGACACTGAGACAGAGACGTCTCCACACCCTGACACCGGACCTGCTCCACCCAGTACGCCTTCTTACTGATCTGCGTCCGCAGCCTGGACAGCAACGTTAGAGGAACGTTAGAGGAACATTAGAGGAACATTAGAGGTTTGGGATCTAACCTCGTTCCTTCTGATCTTCGGTACATACGTGTAGGTGCATCACATGATGATTACCTGGAGGAAGGATCGGCCAACTTGGAGTCCCACTGTTTCCTGAAAGACAGATTTAGAGATCTTTACAAGGAGCAGACGAAACAGTCTTCAATCATTCTCTCCTTCTTCATTCTGTCTGTCGAACCTCAAAAAACAAACTGAAACCTACAGATACGAACAACTAGAAAGGACGTCTGTCTGCTTAAATGTAAACAGAGAGGAAGAACGATTTACAACACAAACCTTCCTTTTCCTCTTTCCTTTCTTCTTTTCAAGCCTTTTTCCTCTTCATCCTCCTCTACTTTCACGAGTATTTCTGCTCCACTGTTTGTCTATATGTCTACAGTGGACGTCTGGTTTGAGCAGAAAACACTAAAAATACCAACAGGCCACTGTACATTACTCCCAGCAGGAGGCCTTAGTGAGGTCGGAACCGGGTCTCGTTTCATACGTTTTACCTTAAACTGGAGTTGAAAGGGGAAATAGTGTGAGTCTCTCTCTCTCTCTCTCTCACACACACACACACACACACACACACACACACACACACACACACACACACACACACACACACACACACACACACACACACACACACACACACACACACACACACACACACACTAGCTGACCACAGACAGGTGCAGTGTGACTGACGCCTTTCATGAAGGACCGAGTACCGGCAGGAGGAGAGTTTACTGTTCAACCAGATTCATGATGCAGTTAAATATTTTCAAACTAAAACAGGAAACCCCACAAACCCTGTAGTTATTGGAATAAGTCCTAATGTTAGAGGAGAAATGTCTGAGACAGGAGCGCCTGACAGGAGATGATTGGTTATTTTTTTTAACAGGTGCAATGGAATATATTCATCAATATATTGTGATTTATATTGATAAATCACAATATATTGATGAATATATTCCATTGATGAATATATTGTGTTAAGGTGTTGTATTGACAACACAACACAATTAGGCAACTTATATTTCAGAGCCATGGACAGAGCCAAAAAACCTCAGTCCGATCAACACACACTAGACTCCAGTCTGTGCTGCACGTGGATGGAAAGAGAGGTGAGAGGAGAACAAGGGGGAATTATGTTGGTCATTTTGCTAACATGGGGAACGGCGATGAACCGTAACGTCCTGTTTGGTGAGTACAGCTTCGTCCTCTGGGGATGAATCTGTGTTACCTCCTACGATGCAAAAAAAACACGAAATCCTTGATTGTCTCCAGGGTAGAAATATCTTTAAATAACAAAAGCATGAGGTTGTAGGACACTTTGAATCTGCTGAAAAAAAGCTGTGAACACAATGTTGAGATATCATCACATTTTAATTTGATATGTCGAACTGGTTGGGAAACTAGTTCATCTGCGGCAACAGCATTATTGATGTAGAGTTGTGTTTTTGCCCAAGTGATGAATATATTTACTTTATTCTAGTCTAACTGTGCCTGTCTGATTCTTTTGGTCTCAGCAGGTTGTATTTTTTTTTTTAGGTTTTTAGCAAGATTTTTCAGGGTTTTGTTGTTGTTGAAAATTGCTTCTTATTTGTGCTGTAAACAAGTCTGATGAAGAATGAAAAGAAACCTAAACAGCCGTTAGAGCAAAACTGCAGTTTGGTTTGTCACTGTGAGCAATATATACAAATATATTTGATCATTTTATACATAGGAGGATATATAATTCATTTTTCTTTTATTACACTAAACTTTAAGGGGAAATATTATCAGAAAGTTTTTTTTTCAATTAGTATTCCGTTGTTAAGGAATTTTACGTGACAAAATACATTGCAATTAAAATCTGTGTTTATCTCTGATCACTTCCATCTGCCTTCCTGCTTCAGTTCCTTCTCTTCTCCTGCTCGCTTTTGTTCCGTCATCCCGTCTTTGTCTGTCATTTGTTCTTTGTCAACTTGTCCAAAAGCATAAACGTGCCTAAAACTAGACCTCATCAACTGACTCAGACATTAAAATTGTGTATCTGAACAACAAACTGGATGAAGAAGGACAGTGTGTGTTTCAGGGTAATTTCTCCTTCAGTTTCAGTGTGTACTGTAAAGGGGTTGAGTTGTGTATGATTGTGTGTATTTGTTGTATGTCCTGTGCTTGTGTAAGCTTATCTGTGTGTGTGGTGTTTAAAATGTTTCATAACTCTGTGGTAAATCCAAATGAGACAGAGAGACTGTATGGGGGTGTTAGTTCATGGTTTGGAGGGGAGGGGTGGGGAGAAGGGGGAGTGTGAGAGCGCTACCCATATAATTGCCTGCTGTGCTTGGCAGTGTCTGCTTTGCGGTCGAGGAGTAGCATGTTGGTTCGCACACACCAGACAAGGAAATATGCACATACATATCAACTTTCCCTGCATAGCCTCGAAAAACAAACCCTTTAAAAGCCGTCGTTCCGACTGCATGCTGAGAAACACAGAACCAGTGATGGAAGCCTGAAGACCCCGTGAACTGTGCAACTTTTATGAGAATCGCTAAAGTTCACAGGAGGAGGAAAAACATGCAGTTTTGGTTTTCAGATACGCTTCAGTTGTCCTTTTTGAAAGCATCACATTGGAAACAGGTTGGAGTGACTTCAGGCTCTCTGTCTTCTCAGGAAATTGAAAGGAAGGGAAGAGAACCACAGCAACAAGCCTCAACACAACTAAGAGGTTGCGATCACAGCGTACTGCTGGAGTCTTTGAACCAGGAGAAGACTGTCTTACTTCTTGGGATCTTCAGCTCGATGCCTGTTTTTTATGCAACTCTGACTACACAATACCGTAACCACAGTGGAGAGAGGAGCTGCCTCTCAGGAAATCTGCGATAACCTGTTATTATACTGCATGAATGCAAAGCTGCCTGACTGGAACATTCGACTCACTTAGGAGACAGCAGGTTGCCACACTGAATCCACAACAGCCCGTAGACGATCCGATCATCCCCCATGGAAGGAAAAGTCAAAGGGGTCATAATGATGTACTTTCCATGAAAAGTGGGTTTTAGTATAATTGCCACAAAGGCATTAAATTCAGCCTTTAAAAAGGCTGGAACGAAGGAAGGGAGAAGCAAGGAGCAGGGGGTGAAAGTAAATTAGAGGAACTGAAGAAGTTACTGTAAGCCTCAAAGAGAGTGTGAATGTGAGGAAACAAGGGAGATGGAAAATGGTTTTAGCACTTGGCTTTTGTAAGCACAGCAAAGTGGGGGAGTATTTAAACATCTGTAAAAATGCACTGAGCAACTTAACAGGCAGAGACAAAGGCAGTCACACCAAAAAAACAACCACATGGCCAGAGAGGGAAGTGCTGACACAGCAAAGGGTGTGCAGCAGGTTCAGTTGAGAGAGTATTCTAGATTAGAGGATCTCTCAGACCATAATTACAGCTGTTCAAGTGGACACAAACCCCCAAAAAAGACCAGGCATGAACCACTGGCAGCACAGTGGGCAGCACCAGGAAGATGTTACGTGACATTACGTTGTCATGCATGGATTAGTATTAACAAGAGCTACTCACTTTGTGGTGCAAATGTCGGCATTCTAACGTGCTCACAATGACAACATACTACAGTTTAGCACGTCTAATATGTATATGTATATTATATATAGATATATACTGTACCGTATGTATATATATATATATATATATATATGTTGACTGTGTTTATTGGTTTGTTGTATATAATATATATAGATATTTAATGTACTGTATATATACTGTATGTACTGTGCATTTTATATTTTATATTTATATTTTTATTTTATTGCTTTTCTATTATATTATTCTATTCTATTATTATTTTATTCTATTGTTTCTATTATTGCTCCTGTATGTATGCTGTTGTGGCGAAAAAATTTCCCCTCGGGGATTAATAAAGTATATACCTACCTACCTACCTACCCTAATCCTTTTGAAAAGTTTGAAAGGTATTTTGTCATAAACCAAAATTATGGACACTTTTAAGCCTGCCCAGGGGACTATTATGTTTATTTCTAACACATTTTATGGCAATCAATCAAATAGTTGTTACGATATTTCATGGAAAACCAACACATCCTCTATAGGACCAACACATCCTCATAAATCTTCTATAGGACCAACATGTCCTCATAAATCCTCTATAGGACCAACACGTCCTCATAAATCTTCTATAGGACCAACACGTCCTCATAAATCTTCTATAGGACCAACACGTCCTCATAAATCTTCTATGGAACCAACACATCCTCATAAATCTTCTATAGGACCAACACGTCCTCATAAATCCTCTATAGAACCAACACGTCCTCATAAATCCTCTATAGGACCAACATGTCCTCATAAATCCTCTATAGGACCAACACGTCCTCATAAATCCTCTATAGGATCAACACGTCCTCATAAATCCTCTACAGGACCAACACGTCCTCATAAATACTCTATAGGACCAACACGTCCTCATAAATCCTCTATAGGATCAACACGTCCTCATAAATCCTCTATAGTGTATATGATCATTGGACCAACGACTTGTCATCATGGCAGTAATAATAAACTAAATGGTCAAATATTGTGTATTGTGCTTTGGTTTGGGTTAAAATAAGTTTAAATGTTACTTAAGTTATGTTATATATGTGACATTAAATAAGTTATGCAATTTAACTTCTGTGGGGAGGGAGGAAGGGCAGCGGTCAGGCCAGTTGTCCTGTTAGCCGTAAAAAGAGGTCTGTGGGAGGACAGACGGACGGTTGTGTTTGAACGTTTATTTTGTGTTCACGTAGACTTTGGACAGTTTATGTAAAGTCTGAGTGGCATGAAGGTAAAGAGAGGATGTGTGTGTGTGTGTGTGTGTGTGTGTGTGTGTGTGTGTGTGTGTGTGTGTGTGTGTGTGTGTGTGTGTGTGTGTGTGTGTGTGTGTGTGTGTGTGTGTGTGTGTGTGTGTGTGTGTGTGTGTGTGTGTGTGTGTGTGTGTGTAAAGGTTTATGTCTTTGGGTATTTACAACTAAAATTGGACAGATTAGTTGGATTTATAGAGATTCATAATATAATATAAGAAGTTAGCATTATTATTATTATTATTAGAGTAAATGATTTGTGTTTCAGGGACAATGAAAGAGTAATAAACACATGAAAACAGATCTTTCTCTTCTCGTCTCTGGACTCTTTAATGCTTTAACTCAGTAGAAGAACTGTTTCATCTCAACATCGTTCTGAAACATACTTAGTTTCTTGTATGATTTTCTATATCTTATATCTTATCTTGTCTTATCTTATCTTATCTTATCTTATCTTATCTTATCTTATCTTATCTTATCTTATCTTATCTTATCTTATCTTATCTTATCTTATCTTATCTTATCTTATCTTATCTTATCTTATCTTATCTTATCTTATCTTGTCTTGTCTTGTCTTGTCTTGTCTTGTCTTGTCTTGTCTTGGACTGGATATAAAAAGGATGTTTCTGGCTCTTCACAGTGAACCAGTGCAATCACATTGAAGTAAAGGATTTTTTTCTAAATGTAGTTGCCGCGGTGATGAGTTTTGGCGTATATGGTGGTCAATGCTGATTGGTTGAAGGCTGCTCCGAGGTCAACAGACTCATGTATTCAGTGAATTTAGATCTGGGAAAACCGGGCTCGGCCACTAGGGGCTCCATTACACTCACATTCAAAAAGCATCAACTTCTCTGATGAAATACTCAGTGAATGAAAAGTTTTACAGAAGTAATTATGGTTTCATGGCTAATTGCCTCCCTCTGATCAGTGTTATGGGGTCTTACTGAAGATAAGTCCATAATTAACTAGATATTCGGCCTTAATGAAGGACTGGAAGCAGATTATGGGAAGAAAAATTAGGCTGGGCAGAAAGGACAAAAGGAAGGAAAAGATAAACTAAGCCAAAGATTAAAAAAACAAAACAGAGATCGAGATCCTGATAACTTCCACTAAAGTCCATTCGATGTGTTCGGAAGCCCCCCCACCCTGCCCCCTCCCCCACCGACATCAGAAACGCTGGAGGTTTCTTAAGTATGAGATTAGAAACATGTAAGGGAGGTTTTATGAAGACACATACCGACATTAATAACAAACTGAAGGCCTGTGGACATCGTACAAAGTGTGGTTCCACTAATGACAGCAGTTGAGGTTAACCTCCACTAGAGGGGGTTGGAACAGCCATCCAGGCATGGCGCCACCTACTCCGTGAGGGGATGTGTAGTCCACCACACTTTTCCATCCTTTTCATAAAAAGACAGAGTTGTGTTGTCTCTAAACCCCCCCACCCCGCTCCCATACGTACCTGTAGGCGTTTTGGTCAAATACTTCTGTTGCAGGGAATCCTAACAGGCCACAGACGACCCGGCTGCTGCTCAGGTCCCATCCCTGGTTACACACATGGCGCCATCTCCCAGCATGCTTCACCTCCAGCACCCCCTCCGTCACCAGACCTCCGTGGTTACTGGACAGCGTGGGCCGTAGACGAGCCTCCTCCAGGTGGACCCTCTCAGATCCCTGTCCAGGTGAAACCTTCTTTTAAAAATTCACTACCAACTGAGAACGCCGCTGCTTTCACCTCATTTTTGGATCTTTTTTTGGGGGATCTTTGTCACATGTTTTCACCTCAACCACATGAACCAAGCCTTTGTGAAGCCCGCCATACAGAGATCCAGTCGACTAACACAACTTCATCTCTGCTGAAACAATACATTGTCACGTTGTTTAAATAGATGGCATCAGACAGCACGCAATCAAGACAAGAATAACATGCTGTCAGTAATCATCACACTCTCTAATCATCCCCAGTACATACTGGAGGCAGCAGGAAGGAAACTGGGAGAACACAGTTGGTTTCATGCGTCATGATGATTGCAAAACGCTCTGCCGAACAGAAGTGATAGATGGCTGGATTTCCTCTCATACTTTAGAAGAAGAGCCGCTGGTGGTTGAACTGAACTTCAGCTCTGCTGGTGCGTAAAAACTGGACCTGGAGCTCTGGGTTTAGGTTTGTCTCTAATTATACTTGCTCCACTGCTTGTGGCTCCACAAATGACATTTCTGTACGAGTCTGTAGAACCTGGATTGCGTTCCTTCGGTGTGTGCAGAAGTGTTTCTTTACCTGTGTGTAGTGTGCATCCGTCTCCAGTCCATCATCTGGATGAACTGCTGCTTCCACATGGTTCCCACTGAGCTGCTGCTGCCTCTCAGCCTGTTGAGGGGGTGTCTGCCTGTTCACCTGCCGCTCGGCCTGCCGTCTCACTGCCTGTGGACTGGTCCTCGCTGTCTCCTGTCTGTGCCTGTAGGATCCACCGTTTGCCAGACGGGAAGGTAGCTGGTGCCCTTGTGGGCTGGCCTGCTGGCTCGCTCCCGAACCGCCTCGACTCCGTCGCAAGATCTGGATCTCGTGGCCGTTTTCCTGTGGAGAGAGGATGCCGCGACGGGGAGAGGTGGGGTTGCGATGGAGGGCGATCTCATGGCCTCTTGCAGAAAAAGAGGAGGTGTCTACTGGGGCTCCAGGTGGAGCTGGAGGGAACGCAGACTGGCCTGGTGGAGGTCGGTTTCTCTGTCTTTGTTGGCTCGGCTGGTTCCTTGAGGACGAAGGAGCCTCTTCCAATGTAACAGCAGGCGAACCGGACCTCCTTTCCGGGCTGCAAATGACCCCGAGATCTTCGGCGTGAGTGCAGTCATTGACTCCCCAACCGTTGGACTGACACTCCTCAATGGAGAGCTCTGTGCCCTTGCAGCGCACATTGTCTAACCAGATCAGACCTAACAGACCGAGAAGGGATTGAATCAAGTGAAAAATCAGCGATGTTCAGAACTAAATATTCTGGGCTGTACATACCTTGTCCCTGGCCGAACTTGGCACTGTGCGCCCAGGTAAAGCTACGTTGAAAGCCCAGCTGTCGGCACAGCACGTTGGCCAGGTTAAGATCCACCTCGTCATCGCACACGGTGCCCCAGGCTCCGTTGTAGAACACCTCCACACGGCCCTCGTTTGCATTGCGCCGGCCGACGCCTGCAAGACGCACAAGCACCTCCTGTGCAGACAGCGGAGGGGGGAAGAGGAGCAGCAGGAGGAGGAGGGAAGACAGGGAGCTGAGGCACAGCATCCTGGAGGAGAAAGAGAAGCTGAATGAGACGTGAAAAAAAGGGCTGATGGAAACTGTTATGAGGTGAAGAGAAATAAAACAGCACGGAAAACAGACACGATGCACGAGGAGCCCCCGAATAAATATGCACGTTACCACAAAAATAAAAAAAATAAATCACACGAAGCCTTGAAACTCACATTCCACACTGCGACAAAACATATAATTAGAAACTCCTCTTTTAACCCTAATGGGACATTCCACAGGAAAACGGAAGATTGATAGATGTTTTTATTCTTTAGAATAATCAGAGTCATTTAAAGGCCAGTTGGAGGCCCTGAGAACCAGTCAGTCAGAGGAGTAATAGCCAGAGCTAAAAGTAGCCTCTCCATCCAGCCAACGGAAACTCTGGCAACCCGCAAACCCTCAAACTTCGCTGCATGCATTTGGCCAACAGACACAAGAGCAAATAAACACTGTCATAAAAATGTTCTCACATGAATAAAGCAGCAGGTCTGTGAGAGATGTTTTAGTTAATGAGCGATAATGAATTCATCCTCGGTCTACCTCCAACATCTTCATCATCTAACAGAGTTGGAGATCTGGAGGATGAAGAGACACTTTAGAATTAATTCATGCTTTTAGGGGAAAGTCTAATTCTACTTTGACATGCCTTTATATGTACATAAAACAGTACAAATATGTGCTAGTAAAAGCCTCTACCTCAGACTAATGAGGTCTAAAATGAATCCAGGCAGGAAGAAATCTGGTGTTTTGAAGGAAAAACCGACTGAAAGAGAAGAAAGAGAATAAATGCTGAGGTGGGACTCACCTATCTGTTGATGTGAGGAGTCACTGGGAGGAGAAGGACCAAGCACCAGGAGAAGAAGGCAGTGAGTTTGGTGCTGCTGTCTCCCTATTCTCCTCTTTCCCTCCCTCTTTCTTTCTCTGTCACTCCCTCAGATCTGCTGTTTAATCCATCCCTCCCATTTTATTCATTCAAGCTGATTTCCCCCCCCCCTTTTTTGCATCTGGTCACGTTTCGACTTTCCATCACCAACTGCTCAATAAAGAAAATCTAGAACAGGAAAATTGCCCCATTGGTTTATTAACATTTACTGTAGGTGATTTTATAATAATTGAAAACTTGTTAGCACTTATGTACCTGCAGCAGGTAGGCGACGTCCTAAACTAACCTCCCACTTGTCGGCTGGTCACATGGTTGGATACATGGGACACGTGAGCGCCACTTTAAAAAAAACAACCTGATTTAATAAGCATCTCTCCTTTTTTTTCTCTCTGTTCCCGGACATGAACACACTCAGTACAATCAATGGATATTTGTTTTATTATGCACAAAATTCTTACTGAATCCTCATTATCATTATAAACTTTACTATTTAAAAAAGTCCCTTTCCCCTTTGATGCCTGAAGGTTTGGGAGCTCTTTTATTTCACATGAAAATCACAAGCTCACACACTGACACACACAAACACACACACACACACACACACACACACACACACACACACACACACACACACACACACACACACACACACACACACACACACACACACACACACACACACACACACACACACACACACACACCGTGCCCACAGTTTGTGGTGTCATGAAATAAATACTAAATGCTCTGCAGCGAGAATGAAACTACAAGTCTGAACTCTGCATGAAGCTGAGTTTCGTAACATCCTCAGTCGTGGCACCTCCGCACATGAAGTTCTATCTAAGAATAGAGATGAATGGAGGCTCTATGATTACATGAAGAGGAGCAGATCTTCCCAAAGACGAGGCTACAGGGGTTTAACACGTAATCAGCTAACCGTAGAATTATATATCTCATAAAAATAAAAGCATTACAGTGATTTATGTAATTTAGAGGAGTGGCAGAAAGTCAGTCAACTTATTCTGGTTTGTGTCGGGTTGTATTTCAATGTCCCTTTTTCTTTACTTATTACTTTTTATATTATGCAGGTTTGACTGCAGCTCAGCAGACAAAACAGGAGCAATGTGTGTTAAACAGATTAAAATGGACAGCTGGTCTTTCAAACTAATTTTATGTACTGTAACATCTTCATGTGAGTGTTTTGACATTTTACATCTGACTGAGGCCTGACTTGTATTCCCCTTTTGTGTTAGAAGGCAGGTCACTATGGAGAGATGACAAGAAATGAGCGAGTAAGGCTCAATAGCTCCCTCTAGTGGGGTGCATAAGTAACTTGAACATCAGTCTCAAAGGTTTTTGAATCTGGAACTACAAATCTAAAATAAAAACCTCCCTGTTGAATGCAAATATCACAAATCAGCTCCTAAAGGAGAAAAAGAGGTCTCAACAACATGAAAATGTGTTTAGTTTGGACACCTGAACGCAGATCTTCTCTTCTTTTGTCAAACGAGGAGAAACAGAACAAGATCGTCGTCCATTAAATCTATCATTTTTCTGAACAACGAGCTGACGAAAATCTACTCAAACATTATTTGCAACACTTATTGCAAATTCGCTGCTGTTATGAGTAGTTTTCATTCAAAAATATTGGCAGGTGAATATTTCGCATTGTTGTGTCGTTTATTTGTCACAACCCTGGTGTGTAAAGAAAGAAGTAACAGAACATTTTTGCAATGCAGCATTCTTAACCAGGAAGAAGTCATATCATGATGTTACCATGTCAGAAAACTAAGATCCATCTTGTCTCATATCACAATACCAATAAAATATCGATATATTGAATATCAGTTGCATGTTGTGGATTTGACATTCACCTTTACACCAGTTATTGATTGCTTATAGTTTTGGGTAAACAACTGATCAAAGAGGTCAAAGCTCTTGCACCCTAATTATAAGTAAATGAATAAATAAAGATTATCCCAAAATAATGTATGGAGTTCAGTAAGCACTAGAAAATCAGTTTTTTCTCTTATCTTTATTTTTGCATGACATAAATGTGGATATAACATGAATTGAATTTGATATGCTCTCTAGTATTAAGTTTGAGGCTTTCTTGTTCACACAGAATCTCAGTGATGGAATCAACACACAGCAAAGACCAAAAAAAAAAAATCCCAAAAATTTCAGCTTACAGAAATAGTAAAAAAAAAAAACAACCCACCACCACTGGTCCTCAGTACCCAGACAGCGCAGATGTGGTCGGGTACCGCTGACGGTGAGTCATGCACTTTTCCCTCTCGATGAACAGCGAGTGGGTTTTACAGTTTACGTCCTTCTCCAGCGCCATGCGGGACTCCTCCAGGTGGGACAGGGAGCCTCTGGCTTCGCTCAGCTGCTGCTGCAGAGACATTAGAGAGGCGTCGATCTGCTTCACCTCTCCTTCCAAACTACAAACACAAGTCACAAATGAGGACAAGCAGAGAAAGAAAGAAGATATGTTTTTTGGGGGGTTTGTGTGTGCATACCTGAGCTGGGGTTCATCCCTGCAGAGCTCCATGTTGGGTCTGAGGGAGCGCAGGTAAAGTCTGGACTGAGCGACTCTCAGCGGGGCCTCTTTATTGTGGATGGCCTGCTGCAGAGCCACAATGTTCCTCTCCTGGTCCCCAATTTGCTCCAAGATCTGCACATGTGATCATACAATCAATCCTCAGTCATTAAAGTCAGTTCTCCTCTCTGTCAGCTGGCCAACCTGTGCGAGCTTCATCTCCAGCTGCGTCTTGGCCTCACTGAGCTCCACGCAGCGCTGGCTGAAGGCTCGGTCCACGCTGGAGCACTGGAAGCTCAGATCCTCAGTGGTGTCCTGCAGCAGCTGCTCCACCAAGGCTCTGACACATGCAAACATCACTTTATAGCAAAGAAGAAATACGTACCGCAGCTTAAACATGACTGAACCAGTGCGTGTTGTGACCTGAGGCTGCTGCTGGCCCGCTCCTCCTGCATGGCCTTGGACAGGTTGTCCTGTGTGAACTTTGTCCACGATGAGGGGTTACACACCCTGCAGCACACCAGAGAGCAGAGAGAGTATCAAGGACAAAGATGTGGGATTGATTTCCTGTTTGCAGCCACTCGGACTCACTGCTCCTGCAGGGCGGCTGAGCTGGGATGGTGCTGCGTGTCTGGACTCGTGTTACTGTGTCTTCCGCTGCGGTCATCAAAGTCGTAGGCCCGGTACTTATCGGACCAGTCCAACTCCAACGTCTGCTTGGCCTCCCGGTTCATCCTGATACAAAAAAACACTCATGACGGGATGATAATTCAGTTCTGAGGTAAAACCTTCAAAAGACATTTCATACGACACTCACTTGATCTGATGGACAACCTGCGCTGTAGTTCTCTTCAGAAGAGCCTGGACGCTGCGGATCAAGTCCACTTCCTACCAACAGAGTCAGACTTCAGGTCAGTGCCCCCTGCTGGGTCCGTGTTCCTGTTCACACTCAAGTCAAGTCATGGTGAAATTCATGTCTGCAAGGGAAGTTTTGCTTGGTTGACTAATCTATTAATGAAGTAATTGTTGTAGCTTGTTTGATTTTAAGTTTTATAAAAGTTATTTATCTATTTAAAGTACTCAGAGTGGTCAATATGGTGAACTTCAATAAATCTATATTTTCTTCTGAATGAAGTTCTTTCTCCTGACCGGTGCTCACCTTGAGCAGCTCCTCCTCCACCGGGTCTCTGACCAGGTCCGGTCCCGGTCTTCTCGCTCTACAGCTCAGATTATCGCTGGAGATGATGTACGGCGTCTCGGTGACGTCCAGCGACTTCTCCAGCCGCGTCTTCACCGCCAGCAGCGCTTCTGTGTCGGTCAGCAGCTGCTCGATGTGCCGCTGCAGCTCAGACTTCCAGTGGTGGATGTCTTGGAGTCTCCCCCCCAGGAGACGTGTCCCCTCGGCCTGGGTATCCGAAGTGGCTGCCTCGGTGTCCTGGTACAGAATCCTGGACTCCCGCTGGACGCTGCGGGCTCCGAGGCGGTCGGTACCGGCCTGTTGAAGAATAGTATGGTAGTTGGAGTACCACTCAGCCGGGGTGTATTTGGCCGAGCGGTACCCCGCGGTGGGTGCGCCTGAGGACAGCTGCAGGACTCCATGCGGGGCTCCATGCGGGGCTCCATGCGGGGCTCCATGCGGGACTCCCTGAGCCACTGCTCTGCTGTCACAGTGCGGCCGTGACACTAAAACGTCCGAGCTCATTTTCTGACAATTTAATTAGGAGGAAAAACAAACAAACCGTATAAACTGATATGAGCAGATTTAGGCCCAAAAACCAAGCAGCCTCAGTAACAGCAGGTCGGACGGAGCTGGAGCCCAAATGTTTGTTTCACGTTGCTTAGTTACATGTTGGCAAGTGACTCATCAGCAAATGAACAAACGGGATTCAGTGACAATAAGAGAATAATAATGAAATATTTAATAGAAATTCAACCTTTAAAATACAGATAATAGAAGAGATCTTCACCACTAAACTTTTGTGCAGAATAATAGTTACTAAAACTCAAACCTCATGTTTGCAGACAAATGCAGAGAAATCAGAAATACTTATTTCAGAAATACTTCAAGCTTATTGGAGGACACCAACAGCACAGTTGTTTTCTTATATTTTGTTTCTTTTGCAAAAGATAAAATACATTTTGTTATTTAGCGAAACATTTGTCTGGAATATCTTCCAAAGACTGCAGGTCATTCAAACGTACTGTTTTTATCACGTTACAACAGTTTGGCTGATTCAGGTCAGAGGGACCATCTTTTGTTTGCTACATTTACCCTGAAGTTTTTTCATATTTTCCCATGGGACACGTGATCACATGTATCATACACTTGTGTTGTTTAAATGATTACTTATTTTACCAAAAGGTGCTTTTATTTTTGTTTATTTATTCACTTTATAATCGGTAACTGATATCTTTGGTATTTGTCTGAAGGGGTTACTTCAATTTGATAAAAGGAATGCAGATTGTTTTATTACAGCCATGAATATCTGCCTATATCTCATAATAATAAAACAACTGATTACAAAGACTGACAAAGCTTTCAGACTGGATCCCAGAGGGACATGAAGATCAGACGTCCACGTTGTTCATCTCTTAGTGGCTTCATGGAAACTTTCATTACAGTAGATTTCTTCTGTCTTCATGAAGTTTTCGTAGTCTGGTTGGTCTGAATCTACATCGTCATAGTGACCACAGGCCCGCTGCTGTTGGGAGATCTTCCGCTTGGAGAACATTGCAACTTTTTGATTTCCATATATCTGAAAAAGAACATCAAAAAACGATAAACAGAGGAGGGCGGTGACGCTGTTTGGAGGTGTTGCAGCATCCTAACAGGCTATAAATAATCAATCCTGTCCACCACGTCTGTCTAAAAGGACACATGATACTGTGACAGGTCGACTGCAGTCACGTGTGTGATGTGGTGAACAAACACTGTCCAGCGTCCACCAGCTTTGTACTTGTGTTTTCTTACATCTGCTGCTTGCATCACTTCCTCAGGTTTGTTTCTGTCTGTGAAAACTTCAGCTCCTGCAAACACACAGCATGACAAATGGTTGCACATTTATTTATATGCATATGTACATGCGTTTATGTATGCATAGATATGTGCATGCATATGAATGTAAAATGTACCTTTGCACTTATAAACTATGACCAGGGCAACTATCAGTACGAGCAGCGCAGTGGCTGCAGTTAGAATCAGAGAGAGGGCTGCACCTGGAAACCACAAAATACACTTCCTGAAACACACCACAAGCACACAATCATTTCAAGGACACAACAGCACAAATAGCACAAAATATCATTTTATTTCCTTTTTTATTGATGGTACCATTACGTCTTTTAACATAACTGCTGATATTGTCTTGAACTTACTGGAAACCAAAACCCTAACCTTTATCAAAACCACATTTTAATAATCCTACACACACACACACACACACACACACACACACACACACACACACACACACACACACACACACACACACACACACACACACACACACACACACACACACACACACACACACATGTACCTTTGAGATGTGTTGAATTAGCTGCTGCGGTGATGGCTACGATGGTGTTGCTCAGAGACACTGAGGGAACAAGACATTTAGCAACGTTATTTTTAACCGCAGTAGAAACTCTGATATTAGAACGAACACATCTGATTGGTTTATCTCGTCTGACATCACGGTGAGCATATTGCATCACTTCCTGTCTACAAACATTGTGACTGGTGTTACTTCTGTTATTTCAGCTTCTCTTCCTGAATTCTACATATCTAAATCTCTATCTATATATATCTATATATATATATGTAGCTAACTCTCTATCTATATATATATCTATATATATACGTATCTAACTCTCTATCTATATATATCTATATATATACATATCTAAATCTCTATCTATATATATCTATATATATACACGTATCTAAATCTCTATCTATATATATATCTATATATATACGTATCTAAATCTCTATCTATATATATATCTATATATATACGTATCTAACTCTCTATCTATATATATCTATATATATACATATCTAAATCTCTATCTATATATATCTATATATATATGTATCTAACTCTCTATCTATATATATATATCTATATATATACACGTATCTAACTGTCTATCTATATATATCTATATACTGTATATACATATCTAAATCTCTATCTATATATATCTATATATATACGTATCTAACTCTCTATCTATATATATATCTATATATATACACGTATCTAACTCTCTATCTATATATATATCTATATATATATACGTATCTAACTCTCTATCTATATATATATCTATATATATACGTATCTAACTCTCTATCTATATATATATCTATATATATACACGTATCTAACTCTCTATCTATATATATATATATATATATATATATATATATATATATATACGTATCTAAATCTCTCCACTTCTTCTGATCTCAAGTTAAAACTCACGTTTGCTCTTCTTGAACAATTCTCCTGTTAAATCTTTGACCAACGTTCACTAACTTGGTGTTTTACTGCTGTTAGCTTAGCAGTTAGCAACGTCTTCCCTCTCTCCCTCCTCCTCTTCTGGTTTTTCCTGCTGTTACATGTTTAGTTACAACCCTGCTTCCTTTAATGAGGAGGAGGAGGAGGGGGAGGAGGGGGAGGAGGGGGAGGAGGAGGAGTGTAGTTAGGGCTCTGGAGGCCAGGGTCACCGAGGAGGAGGAGGAGGAAGGGGAGGAGGAAGGGGAGGAGGAGTGTAGTTAGGGCTCTGGAGGCCAGGGTCACCGAGGAGGAGGAGGAGGAGGAAGGGGAGGAGGAAGGGGAGGAGGAGTGTAGTTAGGGCTCTGGAGGCCAGGGTCACCGAGGAGGAGGAGGAGGAGGAGGAGGAAGGGGAGGAGGGGGAGGAGGAGGAGTGTAGTTAGGGCTCTGGAGGCCAGGGTCACCGAGGAGGAGGAGGAGGAGGAGGGGGAGGAGGAAGAGGAGGAGTGTAGTTAGGGCTCTGGAGGCCAGGGTCACCGAGGAGGAGGGGGAGGAGGGGGAGGAGGAGGAAGGGGAGGAGGAGTGTAGTTAGGGCTCTGGAGGCCAGGGTCACCGAGGAGGAGGAGGAGGAGGAGGGGGGAGTAGGAGGAGGAGGGGGAAGAGGAGGACGAGGAAGGGGAGGAGGAGCGTAGTTAGGGCTCTGGAGTCCAGGGTCACCGAGGAGGAGGAGGAGGAGGGGGAGGAGGGGGAGGAGAGGGAGGAGGATGAGGAAGGGGAGGAAGGGGAGGAGGAGCGTAGTTAGGGCTCTGGAGGTCAGGGTCACCGAGGAGGAGGAGGAGGAGGAGGGGGAAGGGGAGGAGGAGGAGTGTAGTTAGGGCTCTGGAGGCCAGGGTCACCAAGGAGGAGGAGGAGGAGGGGGAGGAGGAGGAGGAGGGGGAGGAGGAGGAGGAGGGGGGAGGAGTAGGAGTGTAGTTAGGGCTCTGGAGGCCAGAGTCACCGAGGAGGAGGAGGAGGAGGAGGAAGGGGAGGAGGAGTGTAGTTAGGGCTCTGGAGGCCAGGGTCACCGAGGAGGAGGGGGAGGAGGAGGAGTGTAGTTAGGGCTCTGGAGGCCAGGGTCACCGAGGAGGAGGAGGAGGAGGGGGAGGAGAAGGAGAAGGAGGAGGAGGGGGAGGAGGAAGGGGAGGAGGGGGAGGAGGAGGAGTGTAGTTAGGGCTCTGGAGGCCAGGGTCACCGAGGAGGAGGAGGAGGAGGGGGAGGAGGAGGAGAAAGAGGGGGAGGAGGAGGACGAAGGGGAGGAGGGGGAGGAGGAGGAGTGTAGTTAGGGCTCTGGAGGCCAGGGTCACCGAGGAGGAGGAGGAGGAGGGGGAGGAGGAGGAGGAAGGGGAGGAGGAGCGTAGTTAGGGCTCTGGAGGCCAGGGTCACCGAGGAGGAGGAGGAGGAGGGGGAGGAGGAGGGGGAAGGGGAGGAGGGGGAGGAGGAGGAGTGTAGTTAGGGCTCTGGAGGCCAGAGTCACCGAGGAGGAGGAGGAGGAGGAGGGGGAGGAGGAAGAGGAGGAGTGTAGTTAGGGCTCTGGAGGCCAGGGTCACCGAGGAGGAGGGGGAGGAGGGGGAGGAGGAGGAAGGGGAGGAGGAGTGTAGTTAGGCAGCAGGCTGCTGATGACGTTTCCACTCAGACTTGAACCTCTCTGCTCTATTTCTTAACCTTTATATTTCAGAGTCATGAAGCAGCAGCTGCAGGACTCAAACCCTCCGTCTCACCTACTGACAGATGAATGTTGGTGTAGTTCCCGGCACCCCACCGGGAGTCTGAACCACACCAGTATGTCCCGGCATCACCGGCCTCCAGCTGTGCGACAGTCACCAGGAAGGAGTGGAGAGAAATGTCATCCTGCAGCATGAACCTGCTGGCAATCGTCACCACGTCGGTACAGTTGTTGCGCTCGTCTCCTTTACACACGAACTTCCTGTTGTCCACGTGTTGCGCTGGATAAGGACACTGCAAAGTTACTGGATTTCCCACAATGCCACTCACGTGCTTTGACTTCACACAGCACCACTCTGTCAGACAGAAAGAGCAGAATTATTTAAAATGGGATGACACTGTCTCCAGTGGAAATACATGTGTCTTTAACTTTCTGTAAATATTTGTAGTTATTATTAGAAATTATGCAGGTGTAACATTTTCTCAATATCGGTTGAAACTGGCTAAATCAGACTTCACTAAAACAGTAAGAGGTATAACTTTGACCTCTCACCTTTGACCTCCAGCTCAACAGCAGTGAAAACATCCAGTCCGGTGTTTGTGTGGACGCCACAAAGGTACGACCCAGAATCCTTCAGGGTCAGAGCGGTGACCGTCACTGTGAACATTCTCGCCAGCTTGTCATCAGTAAGTGTGAAGCGTGTGTTTGCTTTGCTGTCGGAGGTGCTGAGCGCCCGCTGCAGACACGTGGACGGCTGCGTTCCTTTGCACAGGTACTTCCTGTTGTTATGGTTCTCAGACTCATATGGACACCCGATGGACACCGAACCTTCCTCGTAACTTTGGATTTGAACCACGTTGTCACAGCAGCTGTCTGTGAAGAACATAAATCAAATCAGAGGACACATGTTCCAACTCACATCTTAAACTAAAATATTCATTTACTTCTTCAAAACCTTTTAACATTGTAAATTCTTTTTGGAGCATCTAAGACTTGGATGAGGGATTTAAATGTTTTTATTTCATGTATTTGTTGCATTTATTTATTCTGGCTCGATTTATGTGTTATCTGTTATGTTGAATAGGATCTTAAAGAGGATTGAACACCGAGTGTTGAATTTACAGTAAAAAACAAAAAAAACAGGTTTGCCTGTATTAGTTTTGTTTGATTCTTGTAATCATTGAAAACACAATCTATACTTCTTTATTTATTCCTCACATTTGTCTGCTTGTTTGTTTGAATTTGACTTGACAACTGTATGAATTGAATGGAGACACTGAGTGTATTTTCTGACCTGGTTTGACTTCCAGCTTTACTTCAGTGTAGATGTCCGTTCCATCCCTGCTCACACCACACCAGTATTTCCCAGCATCCATAAGGAGAAGATCAGAGATGGTGGCTGTGAAGACTCGTGTCATTTTGTCATCGTGGATGGAGTATTTGTTCTTCCTTGTTTCTGGTGTCATTATAAGAACATCACTGTTTCCACAGTTGCCCTTGCAAAGGTACTTCTCGTAAGACTCATAACCATGAGCATAAGAACAGGAAACATTGATGTGTCGGCCCTCATATCCGAACAGGAGGATCAGCCCGGCAGCACCGGCCACACAACTCACAGAAACTGAGAAAGACAACATGAATAAGATGGCAGGTTTATGGTGGCATACAAAAATGTACAGCCAAGACCAATAAGAAGCTCTGGAATTCTTCTATTAATCTTCAAAGTCTATTTACTTATTTAATGTGAAGAACTTACTGCAGAGGACGAACAGCTGGCTCTGAAGGCTCCACATCTTCCTTCTATTTCTAAGAAACAGAAACTCTGAGAGGAAGTGTTTTGACCATGAAAAATGTTGATACTTTCACTTCCGCAAGAAGATCACTAATTTTAAACTATTACAGTTACATCCGTTGCCATAGATTAATCTTGTTTCCTGTGAACACTTTGTTCTAAATTAGTAAGAGGAACGTCTGAGATGTATTTAATCTCAGTGTAAAAGACTGGCTGCTACAACACAAATAAATTCAGGTCTTTTTAGGTCATTTTTGATAAATTCATCGTGCACTATTTTTTAAGTACAAATATTCCCTCTTTGTTGATATACAGTAGCTGGTAAGTTTGCCAAAGCACTTCATTCTGCTGCCACAGAGGGGCAGTCTAACCTAACGTTGTGAGGTACATCATTCAAGAAAGCAACAGGATATTATGATATATAGTAATATAAATAATATAAAGTTAATTAACTGGTTAAAAGTGGCACGATTACATTTCCAGGTCATTTTTCTTACAATAAAAAAGAGAATTTATAAAATGTATAAAGAAAAATAGGATATACACTATATAATAGATATTTTTCAGAATGTATACAATTATCGATGCAAATTTGATTTATATATTTTTCAGACTTTGTGGAGCTTTTTGAAAGTGAAGAATTATTTAAAGTACATAGCTGCATTCAATATTTAAAGATGTATAACTCAGTTTTGCCTTGAAATTTTATTTCACAAAATTCATGTTTTTTAATTAGCTTTTTTGGGGGGATATTTTTTATTATTATTTATTTATTTAGCAAATTTTTCACCTGTGCACCAAACGCAATTCTTTTTATTAGTGACTTATTAGAACTTAATAGAACAAGTCACTGTTCTGATTAAATTCCTGAAAACATTTACACCCAACATCTGCTGACTACAATTAAAAGTATAATGTATTTGTTTATTATTTGGTTGATATGTGAACTTCAGTAAGTGCATCAGTCTTTATAAAGATTCACCACTTGTTGTATTCTCTGGATCTACTGTACAAACCAGACATACTTACAACCTCAAATATTGTGCCACCATGTAAAAGTACTGACCCCACCCTGACCAGTGCATTATAACATGCCAGTGGTGGTCTACAGTATGTGGGTGTATTTTCCCTGAGCTCAGCCATCCAGCCGACTGCTCAGCTGTGCCTTTCACATACTGCAGCACAAACTGTTTCCATATCTAACACACAAAGGTTAACATTAAGACCCCTGTGTAGAGGGATAAGTGTGTCCCGAATTAACGAGGATGCCAAGGCGAGCTGGACCATTGCCAAGGTGGGTTGCCAGGGGGTGCTGGGTGTTGCTATGGCGGGTTGCCAGGGCGGGTTAGGTTTCTGCAGTGTGGCATGTTTGCATGTCGGCAGTGCGCAAGGCGTGTGTGCTGTGGTCCTCTCAAACTACATCCCAAGACAGACACGCATCTATACACACACACACACGCACACACACACACACACACACACACACACACACACACACACACACACACACACACACACACACACACACACACACACACACACACACACACACACACACACACTCCTTAGTATGTGTATGTGTGTTATATATAGGCGACCCTCTCAGGTCTGTAGGATCTTAAACCTTCATGCTATGTGTTAATGCCTCCCTCTATATCTTACCATGTTACTGTCTCACTTACTCAGAATTCATTTAGCTTTATTCACATATTAAAACTAAACCAACCATAACACACATTTTAACAGAAAGCCTACAAACACTAATGTGTCGGTTTGTTTTCCATTGAGTGAACTCAGCAGAAACTCTTTTGTTTTTCCTCTCATTTCTCTTTAAGCAGATGCATAAATCTTCAGGACATGCAAAGTTCACACTGGGCAAAATTCAGCGCCCCTCTTATGTCCATCAACTTTAAATGATGCTGCCTCAAAAATTCATTTTGCTTTCTGTATTTCTGTGTGAACACATCTTATAAGTCAGAATATCTTCAGTGCTGACCCTTTTAGGTCTTGAGATTCCCCCAACTTTATGCAAAAATAAACTGCTGGAGTGTCCATTCAAGGGTCTTTAACTTCTTATTACATTTACAGAGCTGCTGTGTGTTTCTCTGGTGGTAACGTGGTAGCGTGGTGGTAATGTAGTAACGTGGTAACCTGGTAACGTGGTAATGTGGTAACGTGGTGGTAACCTGGATTGCATGGTAACCTGGTAACATTGTAATGTGGTGGTAATGTGATAACGTGGTAATGTAGTGGTAACCTGGTAACCTGGATTGCATGGTAACCTGGTAACCTGGTAATGTGGTGGTAATGTGATAACCTGGTAATGTGGTAAGGTGTTGGTAACCTGGTAACCTGGTAGTGTGGTAACCTGGTAATGTGGTAACCTGGTAACATGGTAATGTAATAACGTGGTAACGTGGTAACGTGGTAACGTGGTAACGTGGTAATGTGGTAACGTGATGGTAACGTGGTAATATGGTAACATGGTAACCTGGTAGCGTGGTAACGTGGTGGTAACGGTAACGTGGTAACCTGGTAACATGGTAATGTGGTAACCTGGTAGTGTGGCAACGTGGTGGTAACGTGGTAATGTGGAAACCTGGTAATGTGGTAATGTGGTGGTAACCTGGTAACCTGGTAACATGGTAATGTGATAACGTGGTAACCTGGTAATGTGGTAACGTGTTGGTAACCTGGTAGCGTGGTAATGTGGTAATGTGGTAACCTGGTAACGTGGTGGTAACGTGGTGGTAATGTAGTAACGTGGTAACCTGGTAATGTGGTAATGTGGTAACGTGGTGGTAACCTGGTAACATGGTAATGTGATAACGTGGTAACCTGGTAATGTGGTAACGTGTTGGTAACCTGGTAGCGTGGTAATATGGTAATGTGGTAACGTGGTGGTAACGTGGTGGTAATGTGGTAACGTGATGGTAACGTGGTAATATGGTAACATGGTAACCTGGTAGCGTGGTAACCTGGTAACATGGTAATGTGGTAACCTGGTAGTGTGGCAACGTGTTGGTAACCTGGTAACCTGGTAGCGTGGTAATGTGGTAATGTGGTAACCTGGTAACGTGGTGGTAACGTGGTGGTAATGTAGTAACGTGGTAACCTGGTAATGTGGTAACGCGGTGGTAACCTGGTAACATGGTAATGTGATAACGTGGTAACCTGGTAATGTGGTAATGTGGTGGTAACCTGGTAACCTGGTAACATGGTAATGTGATAACGTGGTAACCTGGTAATGTGGTAACGTGTTGGTAACCTGGTAGCGTGGTAATGTGGTAATGTGGTAACCTGGTAACGTGGTGGTAATGTAGTAACGTGGTAACCTGGTAATGTGGTAATGTGGTAACGTGGTGGTAACCTGGTAACATGGTAATGTGATAACGTGGTAACCTGGTAATGTAGTAACGTGTTGGTAACCTGGTAGCGTGGTAATATGGTAATGTGGTAACGTGGTGGTAACGTGGTGGTAATGTGGTAACGTGATGGTAACGTGGTAATATGGTAACATGGTAACCTGGTAGCGTGGTAACCTGGTAACATGGTAATGTGGTAACCTGGTAGTGTGGCAACGTGTTGGTAACCTGGTAACCTGGTAGCGTGGTAATGTGGTAATGTGGTAACCTGGTAACGTGGTGGTAACGTGGTGGTAATGTAGTAACGTGGTAACCTGGTAATGTGGTAACGCGGTGGTAACCTGGTAACATGGTAATGTGATAACGTGGTAACCTGGTAATGTGGTAATGTGTTGGTAACCTGGTAACCTGGTAGCATGGTAATGTGGTAATGTGGTAACCTGGTAACGTGGTGGTAACGTGGTGGTAATGTAGTAACGTGGTAATGTGGTAACGTGGTGGTAACCTGGTAGCGTGGTAATGTGGTAACCTGGTAAAGTGGTGGTAACATGGTGGTAATGTAGTAATGTGATAATGTGGTAACGTGGTGGTAACCTGGTAACGTGGTAATGTGGTAATGTGGTAACATGGTAATGTGGCAACGTGGTAATGTGGTAACATGGTAACGTGGTAACCTGGTAGCGTGGTAACATAGTGGTAACCTGGTAATATGGTAACGTGGTAACCTGGTAGTGTGGTAACGTGGTAATGTGGTAACATGGTGGTAATGTAGTAACATGTTAACCTGGTAACGTGGTAATGTGGTGGTCATGTAGAAACGTGGTGTAACCTGGTAATGTGGTAATATGGTGATAGTGTAGTAACGTGGTGTAACCTGGTAATGTGGTAAGGTAGTAATGTGGTAACCTGGTAACGTGGGGTAACGTGGTAACATGGTAACATGGTGGTAATGTAGTAATGTGGTAACCTGGTATTGTGGTGCTAATGTAGTAACGTGGTGGTAACCTGGTAACCTGGTGACGTGGTAACGTGGTGGTAATGTAGCAACGTGGTGGTGCATGTCTCTGGCCTGCACTTGTCATCTCCACCAACAGTTCTTCTCTTCTATCTCTATGCTGTCCTTTTCTCTCTCTGCTCTCCTCTCAACCCAACTGGTCGAGGCAGATGGCCGCCCACCTCTGATCCTGGTTCTGTTGGAGGTTTCTTCCTGTTAAAGGGAGTTTTTCTTCCTTCTGTTGGAGGTTTTTCTCCCTTAAAGAGGAGTTTTTTTTTCCCTCCTAGCTTATGTGGGAATTGTTGAATTGTTGAATTGTTGGTTTCTCTGTATAATATTGTAACGTCTTGCTGTAAAGACTTTAATGTGTGAAGTGCCATGAAATAACCTCTGTTGTGATTTGGCGCTATATAAATAAAGTTGAATTGAATTGAATTGGTAACCTGGTGACCTGGTGGTAATGTAGTAACGTGGTGGTAACCTGGTAACCTGGTAATGTGGTGGTAATGTAGTAACATGGTGGTAACTTGGTAATCTGCTGGTAACCTGGTAACGTGGTGGTAATGTAGTAATGTGGTAACGCCAACACAGACGTTACAAAGAGAAAAAAAACAGCACTTTCAAAACACCTGCAGTCTAAATGTATGATGCTGGTCAGGAGTAAAACATGGTGGATCGGTACTGTTACAGGACACGTGATTTTTCTCTGCAGATGGAGGTGCGCGTGTGTGCTCGTCTGACTATCTTTGTGAGGACCAGTTAGTGTTTCAGACAGAGTGAGGACATTTTGGTCAGTCCCCATTTTGAGACACTTTCAAAGAGCTGTTTGAGGGTTCAGACTTAGAATTAAGTTCAGCAATTTGGTTGTGACGGTTTAGATTAAAGGGGATGCATGATGCAACAAGTGTCCTCACAAGGATAGCCACTCAAACACGTGTGTGTGTGTGTGTGTGTGTGTGTGTGTGTGTGTGTGTGTGTGTGTGTGTGAGTGTGTGACACACACACACACACACACACACACACACACACACACACACACACACACACACACACACACACACACACACACACACACACACACAACTGTTGACAGCAGGCGGACCCTCTGAGGTCGTTCATACATCCGCCTCTTCCTTCAGCTCTCCACCCATCAATATGAATAATCTTAACTGTCCATCAACTGAACATTAGTGTTGTATTTTGACAGGCATGTTTCTGCTGCTATTAAACTATATAACTAAACTCCTACATGAAGTATGCAATGCATCTCCTGTAACTTCAGCACTGCACTCCCTACATGGTCTTACATAGTTTAAACTTGTATGATAATTCAGTTCATTTCATGAAACCCTGACTGAGAGGCAGCTAACTTTTGGTCCCTCATTATTTTGTTCCAATGATAAACTTCATTTGCCTTTTTTCTGTTTTTTCTGCCACACTGAGGCTCTTTTTTTTCCCATGCAGTGCAGGAGACACAGGGACAGGTTTGTTCATAAAATATTTCTGATAACATGGTGTCCACACATCAGGACATGTTGCTCATACCAGCACATTACTGCTGCACACCTTTTGTCAACAAAAAGACACGTCTTTTATTGTTCTGTACATATGTATGAACCCTTTGAACTCATTACCAAAACACACAAACTTCATACATAAAGACTCACAGAGCTACACACGAAACACTTCTGTCAGAAGACTCCTAAACTGTACAGGAAGCTTTTTACAAAGCAAACGTTCATTTCAAGAATGAGCATCATGAGAATAAAAATGTCACCAGTTAGGCACAAATGTAAATTTACGCCATTCATTCATCCATCCATCCATCCATCCATCCATCCATCCATTCATCCATCCATTTATCCATCCATCCATCCATCCATCCATCCATCCATCCATCCATCCATCCATTCATTCATTCATTCATCCATCCATCCATCCATCCATCCATCCATTTATCCACCCACCCACTCATCCATCCATCATCCATCCATCCATCCATCCATCCATCCATCCACCCACCCATCCATCCATCCATCCATCCATCCATCCATCCATTCATTCATTCATGCACACTCTTATAAACACTTGTGCATGCGGAGGACGTGCCCGCTCAGACAGCACAGTCTTCTTAAATGTTCCGACCGTCCAACTGATTTTCTGCTGAAGGAAAATTGAATCTGCACAGTCCTGAAAAGAGTCTGGAGATGCAGCTTTAACCGTGACCAGCTATCTGGAAGCCCACTTATTCCTTATCGCTCCATCCTCCAAATTACACATCTACCGCTTTGTCTTTTTAAGAGCACTCGTTGTTTGCCTCAGAGCCGTGAAGCGACCTCTCAACTGGTGTCTATGTGACACGGGTTCGTTCCCTGTTTCTGTGCTCTGACGTACAGCTTCAGGAAGTCCTTGTAGCGAGGTGCACAGCCAAGCCAGGCTTCACCGAAGTGGACTGAGCCAGTCAAAAGGTACTCGTCCTCTGCTGGGTGCTCACCGCACCGTGCGGGAACGTTGACCCGTCCGGTCCAGCCGCGTCCTTTAGCTCCTCCCCAAACAAACACGCCGCTCTTCTGACGAAACAGGCGGCTCAAAGTCACCACGACCAGCGAGAGCTCGCTCGTACCTGACGAAAACCCTCGAAAGATACCGCTGCCAGCTACAGAGACGGGAAGAGGCAAAACAGGACCTGTCAATCAAAGGATCAATCACACCTGAAACTAAAGTGTGAAATAAATCTGAACTTCACCTTTGAAAGCAATAAAACAAAACCTGACTCAGTTCAATACTGCTGCTGTTTTGCTGCTGTAGCTTTATTGTATGAGAAGATAATGTGGCTACCTTTAGATATTATTATTAAACTCACTTTTTTTTCCAAAATGGTCAAACGATTCCTTTAATGTGTGCGTCTATGTTTGTGTATCTGTATTTACCAAAGTCAGTGGAACACACGGCCATGAGGACGTCTTCATCTGAACACGGCTGACAGCTGACTGGAACACAAAATAACATGAAACACTTTATGTGAAATCATTTCAAACATAGAATCATAAGTTCTTATTTTATTGACTCATTTTCTGTCCTCGTTACTGTTTGGATTATGTCTTTCTGTCTTTCTCTGTCTTTCTATGTCCCCTCCACCCCACCGTCCTTCCCCTTCACCTCCACCGTCCTTCCCCTCCACACACCGTCCTTCCCCTCCACCCACCATCTTTCCCCTTCACCTCCACCCCACCGTCCTTCCCCTTCACCTCCACCGTCCTTCCCCTTCACACACCGTCCTTCCCCTTCCCCTCCACCCCACCGTCCTTCCCCTCCACCCACCGTCCTTCACCTCCACCCCACTGTCCTTCCCCTCCACCCCACTGTCCTTCCCTCCACCCACCGTCCTTCCCCTCCACCCCACCGTCCTTCCCCTCCACCCCTTCCCCTCCACCCCACCGTCCTTCACCTCCACCCCACCGTCCGTCCCCCCCACCCACCGTCCTTCCCCTCCACCCCACTGTCCTTCCCCTCGACCCACCATCCTTCCCCTTCACCTCCACCCGACCGTCCTTCCCCTCCACACACCGTCCTTCCCCTCCACCCGACCGTCCTTCCCCTCCACACACCGTCCTTCCCCTCCACCCCACCGTCCTTCCCCTCCACACACCGTCCTTCCCCTCCACCCCACCGTCCATAATTCCCTGCTTTAAGAGCTCTGGGTCTGTTCTTGATTGACAGTTGAGAGCCGATTGGCTGACCGTTGTGCTTGACCCCAAACAAGACCTTTTGATTGGCCTGCTTGTTTTCATACATCTGGCTGACACAAGGGAGGGTGGGGAGGGGGGCAGCTGCATGGTGAGATGATGAAATGAGGGTGAAGTAACTTTCTTCAGGTCAGTTCTTGTCTGTCACCCTGACTTCATGTTTCAGCTACAAAGATGTTAACATCCGTTTCAGCCGATTACCAACAGATTGTAGACAATTTACTAAACAGTCTTTAGTGTGAAGATCATGTTCAAAACAACAGAAACTTAATTGACACAGTTCAAATATCACAGTGAATAATTACTATTTCAGTGAAAGTATCATCCTGTAATAAAGCCAGTTGTAAATTATATTCTTAACACTCCTGTTTCCTTATTCTTTAAATTCTAGATATGATTTGGCAACAACTCTTACTGGATTTAAACTTTACATGAATGCACAAACAATAAGGCCCTGCTCACAATGTCCTTATGACACAATAATTATTGAGAAGCTCCTCCCTTTGAACATTTTTTAGATTTGCGTGAAAAGAGAGTTAAAGTTTGAGTTATACTGCATGTAAAGAAAGTATTCAGTGGCATTGTTCACATAACAAATCACAAGAAAAAAGGTGGCAGAAAATGAATCTCTGTAGTGGCACAAGTCTATCTGCTAGTGCAAATTACATAAGACAAGAATGTGGCACAAATAAGATCTTCATCTTTATGTACTTGGGAGATACGCGTTTCAGAGAAATAGTTTTCTGCATGTTACCTGAACCAGGGAGCAGGTACGGGTACATGTGAGCTCCTGGCCCCCGACTGGGCACCAGCTCATACTGGAAAGCTGTGATCCTCCGGCTGATGTCTGGCTGTGGGACGGCCTCCACAAAGAGAGCCCCCTCTGCCAGGCTGAAACAGCTCACCGCCCCCCGAGCCTGGTCCCGGTCGGCCAGCAGCAGCCTCAGATCCCCGGTGTGCTCCAGGTACACATGAGAACCCTGAACGAGGAAAAGTTACATCCGCTTCACAAATCCTACTGACAGGGTTTTATTGTGACGATGATAACGGAGATTCATCCAAACGTTAGACTGAACTCTACCTGGGAGGACGTGTGGGGCTTGATGCACACATGGAGACCTGCCGTGTGTCCCGACGAAGGCTCTATGTTGGGCCGCAGGTTGACCACGATGGCCCCGGTGGGGTAGAGCCACTCCAGGGAGCCCTGAGAGCAGCGCAGGTACACCTGCTCCACATCTCTGCGATGAGACTCGTGGCTCAAACCGCTGCACAGTAAAAATAGCATTTTTTTTTTTAGAGGGCAGAAAATGACCACATCACTGAAATCATCAAAATGACCAGTAAACAGAATCAAGGAAACTTAATAATGCTGAATTACACAATATAATAACCTGAAAATATGCTTGTGAAAACAGAAGAAATATATCTAACAACATGCTACAAAAGCAACGTTAAAGAAATGTTTAATAATAGTCATTAAAGGAACAGTCTGTGCAGGAGCTCCCCAACACCAGGAACTCATTAAGTCGTTGGAAGTGAGGCGGCCAAACTTCACAACACAGAGTGCAAAGTACAGGCTTTGTTTTTTATGACTGGGGGACTTGGAGGAGTTCAAAGGCACCATGTGGTGTATTTACTTCAGATCGAAGGGAGCAGAAGCATTCATGTGATTTACTAAATCTGAGAGTCAGCATATTTAATCAAATTCAGGCGCCTCCTGTGCTGACACAAGATCTGTTTGTTAGTTGTGGGAGTTATTTTTACTTTCTGAGAAAGAGTGACTGTGTTAACAGATTCTGATTAATTAAAGATTGATAATGAGATCATTACATTTAGAAACCACAAGCAATGAATGTCACAATAAAGCAGCCAAAACTTCCTTAACCACTGCCAGTTCTTTTCTTATTATATTCTGACCTTTGAGCGCCCTTCCTGAGGATAGGCTAAATATTAACACTGATGTAATTACTCCTTTGAGACTCTAGAAATGTAGGTAATTAATTAGTAATTAATAACAGAAACAGTTCAGCCCCTTTCTAACACACCTTTCATGATTCATCAGTATTTGTAGAATATGATCCCGGATTAAAGTCAAAAAAACAAATCATTATTCCTTTTCTTGAGGAATTAATGCCCACCTATAAATTGCTGTATGAACTGTGTGCAGACTTTATCACCACAGAAAACAGTGCAAATGTTCTCGGCTCTATCAGCCTGTCATGAACGGATATAATAGCTGCTCCTGAACCGGATCAGAGCTCCATCCTCACCTTCCTCTCCAGCTACACTGGTCGCTGGAGTACTGAGCCGCCGCCCGACACAGGAGCACAGCTGTGATCCAGTGCGCAGCCCACGGCCGCAGCATGGCTGCCTGTCCGCCCCGGCAGTCTCCGGATCCACGTCCACCAGACCGGACCAGACCGGACCAGACCCGCGCGCTCTGCAGCTCCCCAACCGACAATGTCCAGTCAAAAAGTTCCCAAATGCTCCGTTGAATGCACGCGAGCTACATGGCGACCTCAACCGAAGCAAGAGTTGCGTCTGCAGCAGAAAAACACGACAAGGAGTTTGAGAGAAGCAGCGCGCGCGCAGCAGGACCACAGAGACTGTTTGGAAAACCTGCGCTGTGCGCGCGCTGCTTCACGTCAGTGGGGGCGCGTGCCAGCAGCTGACTCCGCTTGAGTGACACGCGAGCGCTCGCGCCCAAACCCCTCCCACAGATTCACCGGAAAGATATGTGTGGACTGAGCATTCACCGTTCTGGTGACCAAGCTTTAACACAACCGGTACTGGTACTGGTACCAGAACCAAGAATCAAGCTTTAACACAACTGTACACAACGCAACTGTACTGATACCAGAGCCAAGTCTTAACACAACTGGTACTGGTACCGGAACCAAGAACCAAGCTTTAACACAACTGTACTGGTACCAGAACCAAGAATCAAGCTTTAACACAACTGTACACAACGCAACTGTACTGATACCAGAGCCAAGTCTTAACACAACTGGTACTGGTACCGGAACCAAGAACCAAGCTTTAACACAACTGTACTGGTACCAGAACCAAGAATCAAGCTTTAACACAACTGTACACAACGCAACTGTACTGATACCAGAGCCAAGTCTTAACACAACTGGTACTGGTACCGGAACCAAGAACCAAGCTTTAACACAACTGTACTGGTACCAGAACCAAGAATCAAGCTTTAACACAACTGTACACAACGCAACTGTACTGATACCAGAGCCAAGTCTTAATACAACTGGTACTGGTGCCAGAACCAAGAACCAAGCTTTAACACAACTGTACTGGTACCAGAACCAATAACCAAGCTTTAACACAACTGTACTGGTACCAGAACCAATACTGGTTCGAAGCCTCGTGTTTTGAAACACAAACAATAAGAGAAAAAAAGTAACTTGACAAATTTCTTGAGCAACTGAAACACTTTAAACAAAATCTGGTTTCAAATAAAAAGCTGACGTGCACATAAAGATTTGTGGGTCTGTTTGCCAACAGATTTATTATTTATTATGTCGGCTACTCGTGAGACCAACAGCATAAACACACGGTTCATATTATCAGCGTGAACATGAGTTCACTCCAACAGCTTCTGAACTAGTTCCACACTATTTACTCTATTCATGCTGATTCAGTTGTGCTTTGGTCTTTAATATTTCTGCTCCTTTCTTCCTCTACGACGTGATTTCCAGAGTCTATAATCATCTGACAATAAAAAGGAAAGAAGCTCCAACATAACAAAAAGTCACATGTGCTCTAAACGCCTGTTTGGGTTTCCGCAGGTTTTCCTGAGAACACAGAAGGAAGAGAATGAAACCGACTCGTCCCATTCAGACAGAGCAGGGATGCTGAACCCCCCCCCCCCGACACACATACTCCCCCACCCCCCCACACACAGACACCCACACACATACTCCCCCACCCCCCCATACAGACACCCACACACATACACCCCACCCCGACACAGACACACACATACCCCCCCACACCCTTTAGAAAGGCTGTTTTATTTCTGCAGCTTTATCAATGTCTGATAATTCATTAACAATTTTTCAATGAAGTTATTAATAAAAAAAACAAGTTACCAAGTTGTGAAAAAAATTCTTTGACTTATTATGAACATGGGCTGACATAATTTATTCACCTCAGATTTGTTTTTCCTAATGGTTTATAAGTGAGCAATAATTAATGATTTATTATCCACTAAAGGCTGAGAGGTGCAGCCCCCCCCCCCCCCCCAAGCTTGAGTCTAATCCTGTCACCACAGCAGAGGACGGCTGCTGATGTGCTGTTTGACACCTCAGATGCTCCTTCACCATGTGAAGTATTTACAGAGCAGCAAAGCCCCCCCCCCCCCCCCGGTCACCTGGCTCTTCTCAAGCGGCCTGACAGGAGGAACGCTTCGTCTGTCTGCACACGGCTTCACATTCTTCTTTCTCTCATTTCAACCTTTCATGACCTTTTCCTCTCTTTTTAAGAAATCTGAATTCATCTTCAGGGCTGGCTGAGGACCTCCTCTGGATCTGGAGCCAAGTCGCCAGTAGTTGTTGAACACTGTGATACCACTTTGTAATTCTCTACAGAGGGAGAGAACCGTGAGGCAGTGAACATGAAAGACATGTTTTTCAGGCTGACTAGCTAACTGGATATTAGCAGAACGATTCTGATGCCTTCATTTCTTGACCCATTTAGACCATAGAATGTAAATAAAAATGTGGGTAGTCTGTGGGTTTAAAAAGTGAAGCCAATGTGTTAGTGCCTTAAAGTGCAATACCACTGAGGGCCACCAGGGGCTGGCTGATGTCATCAGTTAAGTTCACTCCTTCAGATCAATATTCTAGTGGTTCTTCTGAAAATAATTTCATAAATAATGAGATATTAGGTCTATGTTTGGGAGTGTGTGGGGTATGATTGACATGGCTGGTGGGCGAGTGTGTTGTCAGGTTTTTCAGTCCGATCAAACCCTCACTGTTCCCATCTTTTACAAATATATAATATTACAATACAACTGGCTTCTAAAAACACAGAAGACAAGAAGCAAAATGTCACCAGAGACCTGACAACAGCAGCTCATAAACCAACAGATGCAGAATCATCTAATATAGGTAAACAGATGAAAAAAATTCAAACTAAGTGAGCTTTCTGTCCTCAGCAAAGCATAACTCACACACGCACACAGACACAAATGCTGAAACAAAGTGGTAATGCTCCAGGTGAATCAGTGTCTGACCTCTGACCTCTCTCCACTCAAACTGTATAAGTGGGCGTGAACTTCTTTCTGCACACGAGCAGCTTTGTTGACCAGCAGGCAGCAGGGTCACGCTCATCCATTGTGTGTGTGTGTGTGTGTGTGTGTTATCAGGTCTGATTTCTGCAGAGACGGTATGTAAACACTGAGTAAAGCTCTGTTTACTGGTTCATATATGGTCCATCTGGTCCACGGAGTGCTTCATGAGGAGGAGATGACACGTCTTCAGTCTCAAACAACTCGCTGTGGTTTGTTACATTGTAAAATAACTGGTGTCCATTTATCCAAAGCACCTTACAGCTTCATGACGAATACACTTTGAATGACTAGTCACAATAAAATGCAGAGAAATGTTACGCCTTAAATATACCTTTCTATAGACAAAACAATTCAGTTCAGCAAGAAATCAAACTGCAGGTTCATTAACAATAATAATAGTTTGTTTCTTAGCTCCTGACAAACATCAGGTCTTTGAGGAAAACATGATATCGTTTAAGGCTACAAAAAAAAAAAAATCACTGACTTGGTTCATGAGGAAAGCTGAATGAGTCTATTGGGTAAAAGGTTTTTTCAGAGGCAGCCCCTAATGGCCTACTGTGGTATTGCACTTTAAGGCTTCTCTTTTCACACCCGGAGGTTTCGTCCATTTTGATATACAAGTCTAAGGTTTTAGTCAGAACTTATTGTTCCATTTGAACTGGGAAGTTTGAATTTCTAAATTCTCAGTTGGAAGTTTCAACCGGAAGGCGCCTTGAAGATGGAAACCCACCAAACCAAACCTTAAAATCCAAGATGGCTGCTCCATGCTTTAACAATAAAGCTGCAGTAATACTCTTTACAAGCTCTCAGTTTTATTTGTCTTATTAAATCACTAGTACGGACATTACTATCTAACCTGTCTGTGGATATGTTGTTACTGTGTTTGTATGCGCAAATACCACGTTAAGCGATAAACTGGTACGACTAACAATGGCTAACTTGGCTTTTCCAACTGTTTTAATGGAAAGCTGTCAACTTGGTTCTGATGTCATTCTTAGTTTCAACATCCATACTAACACGCATGAAAACACATTTCACATGACAAATTATGTACAATAGACACGCCCACCAAAACCTGGGAGACACTATTTTTGGTGACCCAAAAGATTCTGTGACCTGCAGGTTGTTTGTTTGTTTGTGTTTCTGCATGAGGAGTAACATAGTTATGGGATAAGAATATCAGGGAAGGAATCAGAATGGGTCACCAAATACAGTGCAACAGCATGAAGGGTTAATAACTCCAGTGGACACGAGAGTTGTTACAGATCACACGGATAATAGTTTGCGTCCTGCAGATGAAAGCAGCATTATAAAACAGCAGTTAACATTGACAACAAGGCCTTATGACATTAAACATGTTAAATCAATCAACATGTATACGTAACATACAGTCCAGACTACAGAGCAAACCTGCAGGTTTCAAAGTAAAACAGGGTCAGAAGCTTTTTCAAAAGTCTCCGTTTTGGGGGTTCATTAGTCGTGCGGACGCTGACGTACCAAAACGTGTTTTAAAACTGAATCCGTGTTAAATGAACAGTGCGGCTGCAGCGCTGACTGATCCGTGTTCGGACAGGCGCAGACGGAAGAGGCTAAACATGGAGGATGTGATCTTTTTCTCAGCCTCTACACAGTACCTGAAACCGGACCGAGCTGAATCAGGCTCAAACACTCCTGCTATCGACCCAACTGAATCCAATCCAACTATGGAGCAGTGATTCTGTCCAACGTACGTTCAGTTGGGAGTTGAGCACCAGTTGTTCTCTCCTGACTGAGAGACTGTTGTACCAACAGACCACCTCGCTGACCCAGAAACACTGGGAGGGATTCTGTGGAGGAACGTCTGTTTACCTTTGGGCAGAAAAACTGCTCTCTGTGAGGTCAAATAAACTTGGTTTTGTGTTTATGTATCAGAACTGCACCCTCTAAAGAACTTATTGTTCTTTAGATTTCATAAGAGACCCAGGCAAAGAAAAACAAACGTGTGCACATTTGCAGCAGATGTGTGCGTGTCTGTTGCATCAGAGAACGACAGTGAAGAAATGTGGTCATAAAACGTTGCAGCCTTCACAAATTGAAGCTTCTGGGATGAAGCTTCCTTCACTTCATGTTCACAGGACAGCGAGTCCTCACATTACGATAACACATTATAATAACACATTACGATAACACATTACGATAACACATTACGATAACACATTACAATAACACATTACGATAACACATTACGATAACACATTACGATAACACATTACGATAACACATTACAATAACACATTACAATAACACATTACGATAACACATTACGATAACACATTACGATAACACATTACGATAACACATTACGATAACACATTACAATAACACATTACGATAACACATTACGATAACACATTACAATAACACATTACGATAACACATTACGATAACACATTACGATAACACATTATAATAACACATTTTAATAACACATTACGATAACACATGATAACACATTATGATAACACATTACAAAAACACATTATAATAACATTACAATAACACATTATAATAATTCACCTCCTGTTCTTCCTCCTGTTTCACATAGTTTCACCTCCTGTTTTACCTCCTGTTTCACCTCCTGTTTCCCCTCCTCTGGTCTCTCGTCTCGCCGAGCAGTCAGTTGAAATGGAAATAATCTGTTCCTTCCTTCAGCTGCAGAGAGTCAAGCTTTTCCTCCAGAACACCGCCGGTCATGTCCTACAAAGGAAGGAGCAGCGGGAGGAAGGAGCAGAGGGAGGAAGGAGCAGCGAGAGGAAGGAGCAGAAGGAGGAAGGAGCAACGAGAGGAAGGAGCAGCGGGAAGAAGGAGCAGAGGGAGGAAGGAGCAGCGGGAGGAAGGAGCAGCGGGAGGAAGGAGCAGAGGGAGGAAGGAGCAGTGAGAGGAAGGAGCAGAAGGAGGAAGGACAGCAACAGAAAACATGGTGGAAGGAAAACAACTTGAAGAAGAAATTTTCCCTTTCGTAATCTCTGAAAGTTCATTTCTGTCTTAAAGTTTTCTCTGCTGTGTTTTTCCTATAAACACAAAAGGTCACATACAGCTTGAAGACATTGAGACTCACCGACAGTAAGTCAGGTTCTCATTGGCTGAGAGATCCTCAAATAAGTATATTTGTTGATTATTTGAAATTTGGGTAAAAAGGTGTGATTGAATCCAGGTGTGTATTATGTGTGTATTATGTGTGTGTGCTGTAGAGAACTATGGTCTCCTCGTCCTCTGACCCGGATTACTTCTCCCCATTACTTCTAATTGAGCCATAAGTAGACCTCTGTGGTTGCTCCACATTTAAATCACAATCTGGCTGGTAAATAGGCAATTAGTGATTTAACTGGCAGAGCAGCTGAGTGTTAGGACATATACATCATAAAGAACAATAACAGCACGATTATCTTCGAAAAAAGGCAATAAAATGAGTGCTGCCAGGACAAAATGCAGCTCAAAGCGTGACGCATGTAAACATCAGATGTTTGTACAGGCGTCATGTGATCAGAGATCAGTCGTCTGTGTCCACCCACTTCCTGACAGCCTCCTGTGTTAGTGTGTTACATCCTGTACGCCCTGCACCATTATGTTGTTAACTTAGATTACAGACGTGTAATCACGCTTTCTGCTCACCAGTTTGACACAGATGACGAAGGGCGCCGAAGCCTTGCTGTAGTGCAGGATCGGGATTCTGGGCTTCGGCCTTTCCTGGACGGATGTCAACATGAAGAGAGACATAAAGCAGTTATTGCTGGTTTACACACCATCAGCATGAATTATAGCCTTAAAGCTAAACAGCCCTTCTTATCCTGACTTAATCACAACAAATCCTGTTGCACTCCGTCTCCAGTGATCTCACCTCGGATTCCTCATATGTGTAGAAGCCTTTCTGGATCTTGTTCTCATCTACATCACAGAAAGCTTTGACCTACAGCAAGAGAAGGGCGCTGAATGCTGACACATTTCAAAACTTCAGTCACCAGTTCTATAAACTGGGTGAACAAGAAAAAAAAAAGGTATGATTTGTATCGTGTCTCACATCTGAAGGTAACATACTTTCTTCTGATTGGTCGGGCTCAGGCATCGGTACAGCTTCCGGCCCTGTTTCCCGGCGTTCCATATGGTGAAGTTCTCCCATTGGCTGAGGACTCTCTCCTGCAGGAAGTTCACTCGCAGCTTCCAAATGGTTTCCCTGGAAACAGAGAAGATTCAAAGTCAGATTTAGGGACACGATAAAACTAGTAATGAGAAGTTTGTTAAGATTGTTTCATTTATTCTGCAACATCCTGAGAATAACAGTCATTTGCTTTCTTTCAGGATTTAAACGAGAAGATCATGAAGCAACAAACAGGAGACAGTTGGCTTATCGCTGCACGAAGGCTGGAAAACGAGGAAAAACGGTATAAAGGTGCCAGAATGAGCCTGCGAACACTCTGAGAACTCACTGACCGACATGGAAACACTGACCGACATGGAGACACTAACCGACATGGAGACACTGACCGACATGGAGACACTGACCGACATGGAGACACTGACCGACATGGAGACACATGGAGACACTGACCGACATGGAGACACATGGAAACACTGACCGACATGGAGACACTAACCGACACTGACCGACATGGAGACACTAACCGACATGGAGACACTGACCGACATGGAGACACTAACCGACACTGACCGACATGGAAACACTGACCGACATGGAGACACTGACCGACATGAAGACACTAACCGACATGGAGACACTGACCGACATGGAGACACTGACCGACATGGAGACACTGGCCGACATGAAGACACTGACACATGAGACACATGGAGACACTGACCGACATGGAGACACATGGAGACACTGACCGACATGGAGACACATGGAGACACTGACCGACATGAAGACACTGACCGACATGGAGACACTGACCGACATGGAGACACATGGAGACACTGACCGACATGGAGACACTGACCGACATGGAGACACTGACTGACATGGAGACACATGGAGACACTGACTGACATGGAGACACATGGAGACACTGACCGACATAGAGACACTGACTGACATGGAGACACATGGAGACACTGACCGACATGGAGACACTGACCAACATGAAGACACTGACCGACATGGAGACACTGACCGACATGGAGACACTAACCGACATGGAGACACTGACTGACATGGAGACACTGACCGACATGGAGACACTGACCGACATGGAGACACTGACCGACATGGAGACACATGGAAACACTGACCGACATGGAGACACATGGAAACACTGACCGACATGGAGACACTAACCGACATGGAGACACATGGAAACACTGACCGACATGGAGACACTAACCGACACTGACCGACATGGAGACACTAACCGACATGGAGACACTGACCGACATGGAGACACTGACCGACATGGAGACACTAACCGACACTGACCGACATGGAGACACTGACCGACATGGAGACACTGACCGACATGGAGACACATGGAAACACTGACCGACATGGAGACACATGGAAACACTGACCGACATGGAGACACTAACCGACATGGAGACACATGGAAACACTGACCGACATGGAGACACTAACCGACATGGAGACACTGACCGACATGAAGACACTAACCGACATGGAGACACTGACCGACATGGAGACACTGACCGACATGGAGACACTGGCCGACATGAAGACACTGACCGACATTGAGACACATGGAGACACTGACCGACATGGAGACACATGGAGACACTGACCGACATGAAGACACTGACCGACATGGAGACACTGACCGACATGGAGACACATGGAGACACTGACCGACATGGAGACACTGACCGACATGGAGACACTGACTGACATGGAGACACATGGAGACACTGACTGACATGGAGACACATGGAGACACTGACCGACATAGA